>NW_015171686.1:10791-36772 GCF_001447785.1 Gekko japonicus
TACATGTCCCAGAAGCCAGAGGAAAAACTTGACATTTGTTCCAGCAAAGAAGATGATAGAACCGGCTGTTGCAGATCTCTGTCAAGCACTGTGACAGCGAGGATTCACACGAACACACGTGCCCGTACCCACCCCCACTTCCCTGCCACAGGATGAATCCCTCTTGCTGGCTGGACGAGTCCTAACCCTTAGCATTCCCTGGTGGGATCTATTTCCCCCACCACCCCTTGAGCCACGTTCAAGGCATGGCTTTGACCGCACAGGCCGGCCTGGCCACCACCCCATCTATAGGGGGTGGTGGCCTGGCCCAGCACCAGGGTTCCCAGTAGGGGCGGGACTCTGATGAGTCAGGCGGGCTTGTGTTTTGATCAGTTGCATCATGTTCTGTTTGCCTGTGGCTTTAAGGGGTGGAGGGCACATGATGCAACTGCGGGTGTTGTTGGGGTGTGTGTGTGTGTGTGGCGTGTATATATCAGCTCTCAAGCCCTTGAGGAACAGACAAACAACTCGCGGGTTAAAGGCGCGCTGTCTGTGTCTGCAGTTTTCCGTCGTCTTGCCTGCTGCATCTGAAGAATTAACTCCCCACCATGTCGACTTCCTTCGTCCAAGCTGAGAAGCTACGCCCGACCGCTTTCGAGGTGGAATATTTTGACCAGTACGATTTTTACAGCCTAACGGACAGATACAGCAGTAAGTGTACTGGCAGAGATGGACGGCAGCCGGGGGTGGTGGTTTCTTATTGTTGGGGAATCTGGCCCGGGATTTAAAAGCACACATGGGTAGGTGCAAAAAGCAGGGGCTGCCGTGCGTTTAACCGGGGGAAAAAAAGCGTAAGAAAGCATCGCTGTCTTCATTTTAAATAGTTATTTCATACCGGGCAACTTACCTAGCAATACTAAATATTACAAAAAACAAACAAACCCACAACACTGTTTGAAACTCACTCTCCCCCTCTGGTTCTGGACTCGCAGTAACCAATCCAGATTGCATTTGAAGGAGTCGGCTTTAGTCTAGGAAAGCTTAGGCCAGCGTACAGTTTTGTTTAAATGGTTCAAGAGCAATGTTCCCTCTAAGCTGTGGAGTCCTGTGAGCAGAAATTCTACTTTGTGAGCTACTGGCATTTAAGTTGTGAGCAGGTAGTTTGGCTGCTGCATAAAATTAGTTTGCTCTGGAGCCATCCTTCCTGAGCTAAAACAAAAATGTGTGAGCTGGAGGCTAAAAAACTGTGAGCTAGCTCACACTAACTCAGCTTAGAGGGAACACTGTTCAAGAGTCCAGAATAGAATCCACACCACACGCCGATGCGTGAAGTAAGCGGATGGGGGACCCCCCCCCCGCGCCCCCTCCCGCTTAAGCCGCCTTCCCTCACTCTGAAAGGGAAGTTTCAAGGGGTGGGGAAAGGTAACTGGTCTTGCAGTCACTCATAACCCAAGAGCCACTTGTTATTAACGTCTTTCACATGTCTGCTAACCAAACTCGATTGCCCTGTTTTATTGAAATGCCCCCCCCCCGCTGTTGACGGTGGTGAGATCTGCCTAGTGAGAAAGGCAGACGATAAATAATGTAAATAAAAATGACATCTGCATTAAGCGGTCCAGCATATGCATTCTCAGGCTGTTCACGTGGTATGCTTTTCCTGCATCCAAACAATCTTCAGAATGCTGCACGTACTGAGGAAAAAAACTGAACCATAGGGTTCACATGCACTTCCAGTGATTCCCATGATAGCAGCGGCTGGAAAAGCTACTACTGATGTGGTGGAAATCACTTGGTACCACACATGCTGTACCCTAGAAGCGGGCGGTAAGGTGCCTAGAATACATGCTGGAAAAGGAGGGAAATAAATGGCTGCCGTGGGGGGAAAACAGGGTAAAGGAGCAGCCCATATGTGCTGAATTCCTCTGCTCATCCTCCTACTTGGGGCTTTTGAATTTCAGCCACCATTTCTGCCTCATGATTGCAGATTGAATTTCAGCCTCCATTTGTGCCTCAAGACTGCGGTCATTCGTGTGGTCAAGGGAAAACAAAGCAGCTCCACATATAGGGAAAATTTTCTGTTCCAGCCAGTCCCTTGTCATCCTGGAACGTGACATGGGTTCTTGGGAGAGTCTGGAAGACTCTTGGGAGAGTTGTTTACAACTGAAGATAGCTCACTGCTGGATCCCAGCTTTATGGATTTTCACCCGTGAGCGTCCAAATTCAGACATAACTGGCCGAGCAAAGCAAAGGAGTTGGGAGGGGGGCATCCGAGATAAAGACCGTAAAAGAAAATTGAAGGCTGTCCCACAGAAAATTTCCAAAACAGTAGTAAGATGCTCCAGGTTTTTAAGTATCTCAGTACTCTTTGTCAGGATGTTCTATAGAAACAAAGGTGGGAAGAGAGATACTTCAAGATATGATGGAGGAGCAGACCCTGTTTTGACTCTACAAACTGTGTACCCTTTCAAGATCTTTCTGTTGCCGCCTCCCACCCCCCTTACTGAACATCTAGCCTAATGAAGAGCTCTGCAGAATACAGTCACATTGTTTTGTGGTACTTTTGGGCTGGTCAGAATAAAATATTATGCGATTTTTTTCTGGACTAAAGGCTGAGATCAAGGGCTGTCCCATGCACCACACCCAGTTTGGTGGGTTGAATTCTGCAGCAGCTAATCTTCATGGAAGTGATTGCAAGCCTATACTTCAAAATGTATCTGTAACTCTCCTTGGTTTTGTAGCACCAGGCGGCTGTTCCCGCAAGGGCCGTTCTAAGCGAGAGGCTGAGGATCACACAAATCGTCCGAATCCTGGTGGCCATGAACGCAAGATAGTCTTGAAGCTGCAGCGCACAGAGCAGAAACGGAAAGGGACCCCATCCAAGGAATGAAAAATGCAGGTGAGGAACATGTGTGTGACTGACCAGAATGCCTGTCTCTCTTTCTGAGGGCAGGGCACAATCCAAAATGGCTCCACTGTATGAACAGGTAGGGAAGATGTCCATTGTTCACCCCTCAAAATGGGCTTTTCTCGTACAGTCAGTCATGTTTATTGGCATGTAGCTTTTTCATGCAACAGACAGTGGGTATAAATCCACCATTTGTACCAATCTGTGCACCTTAAGCTCAATATGAACCAGCTGACACAAACTGAGGTATTCCTCCCCCACCCCTCCCCAGCAACAGAAGCCCCACATATCACTCAAATGTTTTCTTCCTCCCTAGCTCTGAGTCTCGACATGCTACTCAGGTTCTGGACACAACGGCAACGTCTATGTGGATACGGAGATGGACAGACGGATGGAAGCCAGGCAACACGGCGGTTACTCACGTTAAGGAGGCAGTGTCTACTGTGCTCATAAATGGAGGGCATCAAGATGGCTGCAGCTCACTCCAAACATGAGGAGAAACTGCCAAGATGGCCACTCGCGCCTCAAGAGGCCAACAGAATGATGCTTTATTAGGCTGGGAATAAAAAGCCAGCCAGTTTTCATGAAGAAACTCTTCACCGACTTAAATCGGTGACTCTTGCTAACAATTGGCAGTCCCTGGAAATGCCTTTGCCTTTCTCCTTGGGCAGAAAGGGGAGCAGGGAGGGAGATAGATTTGGAATAGAACTATTATGTGTGGAACGAAGGTATGATAGAGACCTACACAGGTCAAGAAGGTAGATGTGACGTATATAGGGCAGAGGAAGGGAAATTATGGCCTGAAGGCCAAATCTGGCACTTAAAAACAGTTAGACCCAGCATCCAACAGGAGGCCTTCAGAAGCAGGTGGAGACCCAGATGTAGCCCTCAGGCCAAAACATTTTTTCTGGTCTAGAGGGAATCCATGTTACAGGGCAGCCTGAAAGGCAATATTTTCCAATACTGTAAAGTCAAATGTCTTTTTCTATGTTAAATAAAAATGCTTGATTGTTTCTTAATGATCTTCATTTGAGTGAAACTGGGCTTTGAACCCCTGTGAAAAGTGGCCCCCAAAAGCACAGGAGGACTGAAAAGAAGCTTCTAGACAGAAAAGAGAGGCAGGTTCTAAATTGAGCTTTATTAAATGCTACAAATGCAGCTCCCCTAAGTTTCCAGCTACAGTCACTGCAAGAAAACAGCTGTCTGGTGGTGCCTCAGAAAGAGGGACTTCTGCATCAGAAGGGATGTACACACAAACTACCCTTGAGGTAACTTCTACCACAGAATGGTTTCAGCCTCTCTCCCACCCCCCCATCTCTACTGTAGCAGCAGTTCATGCCAACCCTGAAGAAATGACTTTAAAAGGAATTGAAATTAGCCAGTCAGCAACAGCACACCCGTCAACTTCCTCTTGCTTCCCAGAACAGAGTGATCTGAAGCTGAGACCCAGTGGTTGGCATATGTAGTATTTGCTGCTTCCAATAACAGGCTGTTTCCTGTTAGAATGTGGTGGGAGAAGAGTGTTTTGAATACATAAGAAGTTACTTGCACCCCTGGGTTTCTGGAAAGCACTGCAATCTAAGTTTCACACTAGAGGAACCAGAGCCCAAATAAGACAACTTTGGGGCACTATGAGGGCTACTGAGGACATTCAGTTAAGCAAACTTTTCATCCCATCATTGTAAGTTGTACCTGAGACAAATGTTTTCTTAAGGCAAAAAACTGGAAAGACTGATTCTAGAACGGAAATTTCTGTTCCTGGAAATGTGGATCAGTAACTACTGTTTATGCAACTTGCCCCACTACAGGGAGCAATTAAAATAGCTGGAATGATGTCATTTCCTAACAGCACCATTCCCAATGCTAGGATACTGGTAGTCAGAATACAGTGGTGGTATTCCACAATTAACAAATGCAGGGAAGAGGAGACATATTAGTTAAGAACAGCCAAGAGAGTCCCTATCACCAGCATAAGCTACCTCCTACACCTGCCAGTATGTGCAGTATGCTGCAAAGGGTGCTGGGTAAATGATAGCTTATAGCAAACCATAGCTTGAGGGGCATTTCACAGTGTTAAATAAAAGTCCAGGTAGGTCAGAAGGAAGAACAGGGGAGAGAGGACAGTAGGTAGCCCTAAAAATCCCCCCCCCTTCTACCCAAGAACTAGTAATCAGTTGAAGGCACAAGTTAGTGTGAGAGACGAACGGATAAACATGTACTTCCTACACATCTAGAGAAGTTCACAGGCATGGGGTATTACACCCAAGTAACAGACGAAGTCTTAACACTTCACAGTTAATGGAGAGAAAAGGCATCAAAGTTTACGGTGTTCGTCCCTGGCCAGTCAGAGGTGGTCAGTACATGAAATGGGCCGTCACAAAATGTACAGAGGTAGGGGATACACCACCAAAGAAGGGGAGCACCAATCAGAATGAGGGGAAGTGGGTGCTGCCACCTTATTGGATGAAGATGCCCCAGATGCTCATGACAGTAGCCAATAAAGAACATCACTGTCCCATTCAGACTTCAGTTCGTGGCTGTACAATCCTCAAGGATGGAGGGGCGTGTGGTCCAATTGGCTGTAAGGAGCAGCAGGGCAGTACTGATCTAATCAAAAGAACTGAGAAGTGACACAGTTAACAGAACAGGTACACTGCTGTCTTGGCAGATGCATGGCACCCCCCAGCTATGCTGAATCACAGCAGTTCAAAATAGTGATGGGGGCTGCTGGCCAATCAAAAACACAAGGAGAGGGAAAAGTCGCCAACTGGATGAGAAGGCATCGTGGCTGGGGGGGAGAAGAATTGGCCCCCTGCGGAGACTCACTGTCCACTCAGAGCCAGTGACTAAGAGGACAAGCAGTAATGCGGCCTGTGGGTACAGGGCTGGCAGTCTGTTGGAGGGGGGTACGTTAGGGATGAGTTTTCAGCTCAGGTCCTGCTCGCCGATACTTTGCCGTAGGTACTCCTCATAGAGCTGTCTCTGCAAGAAAAGAGCATTAATTGTAACCCTGCACATTAATTGTAACCCTCCCAGAATCCCTCAAGGAGAATGTACATATTTGGTATCCCCCAAAATCCCACACAGGGGCCCAAGCACCCTTCCTTTGCCACCCACAATCCTTTGGGACAGAATCAACTCCCAGGCCCCCAGGCCTAATTCCCCACAGCTGTCAACCTTTTTCTCCAGCACCACGTCCAACACGTAATCCTGCCGGTCCTCCAGCTGCCGCTTCTGTTTTTTTGAGAGAGTGGGTTTCGTCCTAGGTAGGAAAAGAAGACACAACTAAAAATCTGAACTCTGAACAAAGCATTTAACGTACACTTTTTTTTTAACGCCGGCTGCTTTTAGATCTAAAATACAGAAAACTTCTTACTGGAAAGCGTAGCTAGACAACAGAAGGAGGACAATTGAGAGACCGAGAAGGAAGAAGAATACGCTTAAGGTGTAGTCTTCAGGGACGAGGCTCCAGGCGGAGGCAACTGGCCGCTGAAAAACAAGATTGTGGGTTTTAAAAAGGATAGGCATCCATGGCTGTAACCATGAACAGGGTTTCTGCGCGTTACACTTTTGTACAAAGTAAAACCATCATGCTTTGGCAATTGAAAGTGCATCAGGAAGAGATGAATTCTGAGAACTGTATAAATCAGGGATGTCAAACATGTGGCCCGGGGGCCAGAACCAGCCCATTCAGGGCTCTTATCCGACTCGCAAGCAACTGGTGGAAGAGAGGAAAGGCAGGAGGCTGCTGGGGGTGGGGGTGGGTATGGTATCCCTTGGAAAAAACCTAGTCATGCATACATTAATTGGGGCTTTTGTGGATTCCCCAGAAAATCAGTTGCTTTAACTCCTAGGGATCAATTCCTTTTGTTTGTATTTTGGGTTAAAAATAATGTCATTAATTAGGCTTGTCTGTGTTGTTTATAAAGTTGGATTACATTTTATGGCAGACGTGACCCGGCCTGGCAAAGTAACTTTTATGTCAGATCCAGCCCTCGTAACAAATGAGTTTGACACCTCTGGTATAAATCATGCAAAGTCCGCATACAAAGACAAGCTGTGAGATGAGAGGTCACCAGTACAAAGCTCACTTCTGCCATGAACACACTAGGTGGACTCAGGGGTCATTTCCTGCAGGAGCGCACAGGAGCGGAGTTCCGGCAGTAAAGAGCCCAGGGGGCGGGAACATGCAACAAGCCCCACCCCCTGCTCCCAGCAGCCCTCAGCGCAAGAAGCAGCCAGATAAGTTGCAGAGACCCCCCCAGTCCAAAAAAGTCCAGTGGCACCCTTAAGACCAAGTTTTATTCAGGTACAAGCTCTCCCTCCTCTGTGAGGACAGATCTGCACGTCCCGCCCCTCCCAAAACAGTCCAGTGGAGCCTGAGCGGTGGGTGTTGCCTTCTGACACACTTCCAGTGATGTCAGGAGGTGTGGTATATGCAAATAAGTTATGCTAATGAGTTATGCTAATGAGCACCTGCATCTCTTTTTCTACAAAATGACCCCTGGGTGGACTTAATCAAGTCACTCAGCCCCTCCCTCCATCTGCAGCATGAAGATACTAGCCTCCTTTCCTTTACCAGATTGTTGTAAGGGTTATGACAGGATGATATACACAAAGCACCTCGAATACTGAAAGCGCTATATAGATGCTATTATTAAATCCCTACCACAAAATCGTTCTGAGGAAAACATTTACACAGTTTAAATACACAGCACAATCTAATCTTTTTAAAAAGAGCAAGAACGTTAAGGAAAAAATGTATTCACCACATATAGCTCCAGTGCTTGGCTCTGCTCCTTTCCCAAGACCAGGGACCACAGCTGGCGAGCAGCTGCTGTGCCAAAAAGCAGAGTGATAAGGAGAAAGAAGGGTATCAGGCAGCCGGCTAGCCCCAACAGGACTCCCCGAAACCGGGCATGGAAGTTATTGCTTCTAGCCTCACTGTGGGCACAAGAAGGGGAAATAGTAAAGTACAAACGTCTGCAAATTAGGAGAAAGCCCTCTTGACGACCACATGATCGCACAACGCCTCAGAAAGGCATAACCCATTGTTTCTACCTTTCACAGACCTCCGTTTTCTCATTTTTATGTCCGTGTTTCCTCTCAGGCATCACATCCTTTCACTGTTTTTACTGAGGATTGATGGCCAATGTCCCAAAATTCCCTCTGCCTCCAGCCATGCTTTATTATTCTCTTACAGAAAACACACATGCCACCGCGCCAGAGACTTGCTCAAGGCAACTCACAAAAGTAAAAGCAAATACAATAAAATAATTATAAAACAGCCATAATTTTATCAATACTGAAACGAACCATAAAAGACAACATTAAGAACATAAAACGACCTCCATAAATTAATACCCATTACAGTTGTATTTCACCTTTCTTCCCAGGAGTTAATTTTAGTCACAGAGAACGTTCATGAGGTAAACCGAGTTGAAAGACGGTGGCTTCCACACAGATATTCACTCAATCTCCAGCATTCATCTTGATTTCCCCTCAATGGGCAACCTTTCTGGTTCTTCTTTACTTCATAGTTCAGTAGGGCCCATCTGTTACTAAGGCTGTTTTCTGCCTCATACCAAACTCAGGTTTCAGCCTTTCTGCTCAAGATGTGATGGGCCCTCTCCTGGCTACTTTCTCCTCTCCATCTTCCCCAAGTACTAGCCTCCTGCATTTTAGCAGACAACCAGGATGTGGCCTTATATTAATGTTGCTCCTCAGACATCAACCCTTCCAGGTCCCACAGTGCTCTGACCTGTCCTCCTCTAGCAGATTGCGCGTGGCCTTGTCAATGAGGTGGCAATCCCGCTCCAGGGCATTGAGAGTGTGCTGTACCGTCTGGCTGATCGTCTTTTCAATCGTTCGGCAGATCTCCTCAATCTGATTGACACAGCGGCTCGGCTGAGGGAGAAGGACAGGATACTCATGTCACTGCTTTCGTTTGTTCAACATCTGACCGCTCCGCATATTTTCCTTTCTGGAGAAGTCACTGTTCAATATGTTTGCCTTTCTGGAGAAGTCCACCCATCTCCCCTGCCTCTAAAATTGCACAGCTTACCACTCACTTTGTTGGGGTTGGGGAGGTAGATTGTGGGCATGTCAAACCCACACTTGTTGAGGCCTGGGCGCTTGCAGAGTTCCTGGACGATTTGCATCAGCACCCTCTGTCAGGGAGAGAAACAAGGACCAGTGTCAAGAAAAATCCACCTAGAGGCTTTGGCCTACTCTTGGCGGCTTCCTTCCCATGGAAACAGGGATTCTGCTTTTCTGTCCTGGCCAATTCTCCTCCCAAGAGATGCTTTCCCTGCAGTTACCTGCCTGTCCCCCTCAGCACCCGCCTCATCAGCCTTGCTGAGGTAGAAGCGTAGTTTGTCTCCATGCTCCTCGTTGAGTTTCTCCACAATGTTGAGGGTGCGTTTGCAAAGGGCTTGTCCCATGGGATCAAAGAAGACTAGGATGAGGTCACAGAGCTGGCCTGAAGCAAGACAGGGGGGGAGCAGGAAAAGGAGGAAGTGAATGCAGGAAAAGATGCATCCTCTTAAAATATTAGACCCTTGCCACAGAGGTTCTGCATTTTGCCCACAAATTCCTGTTACCCTACTTTTTCTTCTTCTTTTTTGCTGTCAAGTTGCAGCCAATTTATAGCAACCCCATAGAGTTTTCAACACAAGAGATGTTCAGAGGTGGTTTGCCATTGCCCGCCTCTGCAGAGCAATCCTGGACTTCCTCAGTGGTCCCACATCCAAGTACTAAACAGGGCCGATCTTGCTTAGCTTCCAATAGCTGATGAGATTGGACTAGCCTGGGCTATCCAAGTCAGGGATTATGTTAACTATAATGGAGATTAATTTTATTTGATGGTTTGGATAAATCAAGTAGAGTTATCTAATGAGATTAATCAAAGGTACTTTTGTAGAGAAATATTCCTAGTTGCTCTCATAGCCTTTCGTGTCTGTTGTGGGGAGAAGAAGGGAAGGAGATTGTAAGCTGCTCTGAGACTCTAAGCGTAGGGCGGGGTATAAATCCAACTCTTCTTTTTCCTCTTATTATTATCATCATCATCATCAATAGAAGACTCTAACAAAGGGGTGTCAAACATGTGGCCCGGGGGCCGGATCAGGCCCTCAGAGGGCTTCTATCAGGCCCACAATGAAACTGTCTGTCTTCTGCTTCTTCTTCCATTTCTGCTGCTGCTGTCATTGTAGTTTGCCGCTTACAGATACACACCTGAACAGCATACTCAAGATTGCAACAGCACAGACATTTTGATGCAATTATTCAGAGCAAGAGGTATTAGTTATCAGACACTCTTAAATAAACAAAATATTGAAAGAGTACTAATGTTTTAAGCATGTTTTTATTTTAAGTTAAAAAAACCCTTTGTGTGTGTCCTTTATAAAGTTTATATCTCCACTACCTGGGATTACATTTTATGACACAGATGGCCCGGCCCAACAAGGTCTCATTTATGTCAGATCCGGCCCTCATTACAAATGAGTTCGACACCCCTGCTCTAAAATCCCAAGCTTTAAATTCACATCTTCCTTGAGATTCCAGTTCCCCCCATTTTACCCAAAATTCTCCTTCTTGATACTTCTGGCTGTTCCAGCTTTCCTTATGAGAAGCCCACCTCCTTCTCAACTCTGAACCACTAGGCTACTTACCTGTCTGTTGTGATAGTGGAATCTACCTGTAATATTGACATTTCAAGCCTGGAATTAAATCTTAGATATCTAAGAGTTATTGTAGTTTTGAAGTTTGGAACTTATGAATCTGTAGTTAAAGGTTAACCAGTTGTTTTGTATGTACTTATAAGGAATTGTGTGTGTGTATGTGTGTTTGTTATGTTTTGTTATACCTTATATATATGAAAAATTAATAAAACATATTTAAAAAAACTCTGAACCACTAGGCTGACCTGTGGCGGCAATACATTATCCTTACATTACCACTATCCGGATTAACAGAATCCACTACAGGAACCAACAAGACTCCACTTATCCATATCATGCTGCTCACCAAACCAGATAAGAGCTGCTTCAACATCAAAAGGGTACTTCATGTCACCGTCCACCAAGCCTGGTGTGTCAAGGAAGGTGATCAGAGGGAACTGTTTCTGTTTGGAGGTACAGATCTCGGTGCTCAGGTACTCTGCTACCCCTAAATGGAAGAGGGGGAAAATGAGTATCCTCTCAGCCTCTCCACACTGATAGACACTAAACAACCTGCCTGCTTGGCATCTCGCCTAGAAATACATGCCACGCTCTGGATTTTATTACTCACACATTTTAGTGATTGCAAGTGTCGATGCCAACCAACAGCCTTAAGGTAATATTTCCATTCAGTTAATCTGAGTGTTTGAATAGGCATGTCTGCACCTTATCCTTGCCCCAATTGTTTGCAACAGTGGAACTAACCTTTGAAGCTCTGCAAGGCCTGGAAATGGGGATACAGATGGAGTGTCGCATTACCCTGCAACAATGGATAAGGAAAAAAGAGGGGGATTTAGAACATGGATGCTGCTTCAGCATAGCTGGGTTTTTTAAAAAAAAAGTTATGCAAAACCACAGAGGAGGGACCCTTTCAGTGGTTGTGAGCCACTGTAGTCAAAATATAGAACTGTTTTTAAAAAGTATACATCCACTGGGGATAAAGAATAAGGAACAGCTATTCCAATCTCGGCTTGCTTCTGAGCTTTCCTTGGGCACTTGTTTATAAGTGATAAAGTGCTGGATTTGATAGGCTTTTGTTTTAAAGCAACAAGAATTCGTTAAATTCTTCATTCAGAGAATGCCAGAACATGGATAGTCAGATTCTCTGAGAGGGGAGCAAGTGAGGCAGGAAGTTCTCACCGTGAGAGATTCTCGCTTCTTTCCACTGGTGATGAACGTGAAGCCTTGAGTCTCAATAGCTACCCCGGTTCGTTGAATATGTTCCTCCACGTACCTACAAGGAAATAGCCAGGAAAGTAAGATGTCCGGTTTCATGCTGAGGGTGGGAGATGCAACCAGAAGGGTGAAATACAACATTCCAAGGCTACCAGCCATCTATCACAAAACCTGACAAAGCAACAGATATCATCACCAGTTGCACAAGATGGTTTATGTAGATAACTGCCTCTGAATTTCCCAACATCTTATTGGCATCTGTCTTCTAATGAACTAATTGCTGCTGGATCCCATCAGTCAGATGCTGAAGGTGCCCCGAGGCTTACAATCCATTTCTGCGTACTGAAAAATCTGCACAAATGCCAACCTTTCTGGCTACCCAGAATGCCTTGCATAAATCCACAAATAGAATATACTTTATGTTCATTTCCTTAATGTTCATTTCCTTTTGTATCGGAGACCACGCTCCCTCCTTTCTGCAAGTTAAATAACATTAAGCAGATGAATTCTATACCTTTTATTACAGCATACCAATGTTAAGAAAACATACTGACAACCCTGCAGATACCAGTGCCTCGTATATAGTGCTAATGAGCGCCCTGAATTTTCCAACATCCAATAGTTAATTAATTTTGAGACTGTGATATCTTTCATCCACACCAACCCCTTGGGATTTCCCCACAATGCTTAGCATCCATGCCAACTCAAGATTTTCCCACAATGCCTTGCACCCATGCCAACACTTCTGCATAGGATACCCTACAGCTGCCTTTATCATTCTCCACCCTTATCTTCTGGTGTACCCCGGCTCACCAATTGATGAAGCTGCTCTTGCCAGCACTGTGGTTCCCCATTACCATGACTGTCACTTTGCGGCGCGGAGGCAGCAGGGTCAGGCCCAGGCGTGACCCAATGGTCACCAGACCTAGGAAGAAAGAGTTAAGGTTTTCAGATAGAAAGGATTGTCTCTGTTTATTGCATCCTAGACATACTTCAAACCCCCCCCCCCAATTCTCCAGCCCCCTCTCACCATGACCCGGATGTACATAAAGCGAGTGGGCCTCTTGCAGGACCCGCTCTGTCACCGATTCAGCCCCTCCCCCTCCAGCGGGGTTCGCGGCCTCGCGCGACTTCCCCCCTTTACCCCCGGGCATGGTTAGTGACCGGCAACCGGGCAACGGAAACAGCAAGGAAACTTGGGAAGAGGAGCACAAGGAAAAGTACTACAATTCCCAGGGGGCACTTCGTGGGGAAGGGCCGGCTTTCCCATCAAGCAACGCGGCGAGCGGGTAAACCGTCGCGGGTTTATAAGACTACAACTCCCATGAGGCAAGTGAGCGGGGGGCCGTAGAGATGACGTAAATTCTCTAGCTTTAGTTGTAGACACAAAGATTTAGAAAGGATTCTGGTTCCCGATTGCAGCAGGCTTTAACTTCCACGTGCGGGGCGCTACTGGTGGGAATAGGCATGTAAAAAGATAAAGGTTCCCTTGCTCGAAAGCGAGTCGAGTCCGACTCTAGGGTTGCGGTGCTCATCTCCGTTTCAAAGCCGAAGAGCCAGCGCTGTCTGAAGACGTTTCCGTGGTCATATGGCCGGCATGACTAAACACCAAGGCGCACAGAACGCTGTTACATTCCCACTATTTATCTACTTGCAATTTCTTGCTTACGAACTGCTAGGTTGGCAGGAGCTGGAACTAGAGACGGGAGCTCACTCCGTCATGCGGCAACTCGGGTCTCGAACCGCTGAACTACTGACCTTCCACAGCCGGCTCTGTTTCGTTGCGGGTGCTTGGAAATAATCAGACCCTCTACCCAAAATAATAAGGAAAAAAATATTTAAGCTAAAGAGAGAGACAGAGGGCAGCTGGCTCCATAACAGAAATGGGGGTTTTTTTTTTGCATATGTTGAAGTTCTGCTTCCTAGGCAGCGTGTTGTGTAAAAGATCACACGACTTTAATGCGGAAGCTTCTTCCTATCCTGAGAGATCCAAGGAGGGCAACACAGCTCTTCCACCAGGCGTTCGATTAGGAACCACCACTGATTAAATGAGCCGCCGGAATACAAGATGGCCCTTTGACATACCATTGGACATTGCCTTCCATCAGAGGACTGTATACTAAATGCCGCCATCATTTGTACTGTTTGTATTGTAATTTATGTTGCTTATGGACATTTTAGTGTATTTATTGTTTACTGTATTTTAATGCTTGTTAGCCGCCTTGAGCCAGTTCATCCGGGATAGAAATTGAAATAATAAATGAATATAAATAAATAAACAAGGGACAGAAGGTGCTCCCTAAAATATCCAACCCCTTGGTGCGCTCAGCACCCAGGCACAGTATATTGAGATCCTGTAGAATGAATGGATTTAAGTAGTAGGGTGAGAGGGATTTATTGTCTTAATTGAGTCCTAACAACATAGCATCTAGATTCTTAATACAATAATAAGTAGTAATAGTGGGGCATGTTAAAGTCTCTCGAGATTTTGTTCCAGGCCAGCATATGTTTTTGGTGGATTAGGTTGCCAACCTCCAAGTGGGGCGGGGCTTGGGTTGTCAGGTCCCCTCTGGCCGGTGGGGAGTAGGGTTGCCAGATCCAGGTTGGGAAGCTCCTGGAGATTTAGGAGTGGAGCCTGGGGAGGGCAGGGGCCTCAGTAGGATATCCCAAAGATTCCACCCTCCAAAGCAGCCATTTTCTCCAGGGAACTGATCTCTGTGGTGTGGAGATAAGGTCTAATTCTAGGGGGTCCCCAGGTAGACCTGTAGCTCCAAAGTGCCATATAATGGGAGAATCAATTAATTGCAGGATATCAAATTGCAAATCCAGCTAGTGAGGTAGCAAGTGCCCTCCAGCACCGCATTTCAACTTTCTTCCTGTCAGCTTTCGTCATTGTCCAGGAAAATGTATGACAGGTTTTCCGAGAAGTACAGATGATGGAAGCAGGGCAGTCCCCACCAATGGCACAGAGCAGAGAACAAGTAGTCTGATTGAAAACCATAACACAGATACACACACAAAATTCAATTCACTTGGAGGGTTTGTGACTTTATGGCTTATTTTTCTAGATGCAGGCAAAACTGATAGTCCAGCTACATGGTGGTGAAAGTTTCAGTGAAGAACACAGAAGCACGCTTACAGGCTGCTAGCTCCCAGTTCCTGGGCACAGACTTCATCTAGCCATTCACTGTGAGCCACCGTGAAATGCTCCTTCCAGGTAACTACGATGCCTGCAGGTGAGGGAAGCAATACAGCGAGAACACAACAACCAGTTCTTCTATGCTGTGTTCTCCTGCTCTAATCCAGGTAGTCAGAAAACAGAGGAATGCAACAGGTTGGTTGCAATGTCATCTCAATATGACACAGGGAGGGGAAAACAAACCTGACCCAAAAACTGGAAACAAGAACCAAAAGGGTGAGAAGAAAGTCTAATGAAGGGCCAATATTAAAAACCTAGTTAAAACGTATAATTAGAGATGTGAAGGCCCGGAAAAAAACCGGAAAAATTTGGGAAAAAAACGTTTTTTTTCCGTTTTTTTCCTGAAGCCTTTTTGGTTTTTTTCCGAAAAATTGGAAAAATTGAAAAAAGAAAAGAAAAAAAATTGATTATGGAACATTTTATTTTAACATGATGAATAAAATATTTTAAGACAAGGTGTTCAAATATTTTCCAAATCATTTCTTATATATACACACACACATACACACACACACACACACACATGGTATCAGATTGATCTAATTTCTGTGCACTGAGGACAATTAAGTCCTAGGTTACAAACTGAACTCTCCAATGCAAGAACAAGATGCATTTCTTCCTTTAGGAGGTGCGATTGTCAGAAGAAAATTGTAGTTGGCTTGTGCCCAGGAAAGCAAATCTGGTCGTAAGGCTGAGTCTCGGCTTCAGGCCAAACTAGATATCTCTTTACATATGTATCTGCCCTGTTATCAACTTGTAGCTCTGCTGTTTTTACATGAGACGGAAATGTGTCTGAGGGGAGCTCACGGTTGGAGCAAAAAATGCCTGAAATCCTGGAATATGGGGAGGTGGCACTTTGCTTCCCCTCACCTACAAACAAACATGGCTGCCCCTTTTGTACCTCACTTGGCCCTCAGATTAGCTAGGGAAGCCAGCCTCCAGATGGGACCTGGAGATCCCCCAGTAGGGTTCCCAAGTCGAAAATACTCACCGGTGGGGGAGCCTTGGCTGGCTCCGGGAGCCGTCCCTGGATGCGCGCGCGCCGCCAGCACGTCACAGGAAGTGACGTGCAACGTCGACCACGTTGAGGGCGTCGCCACGATCATGGGAGGGAAAACCATAGTTTTCCCTCCTCAATCCGGGCCACGCCCCCAACGTGGTCGACGTGCACGTCACTTCCTGTGACGCTGCGCTTCGGGGGGGCGGAGTTCCCCCCGGGGCCCGATTCCGTGGCGGCAGAAATCGGGCCTCCAAAGCGGGGGTTTACCCGCTCCCCACCCCCACTTGGCAGCCCTATCCCCCAGAATTACAGCTCACCTCCAGAGTACAGAGATCAGTTCCCCTGGAGAAAATGGATGCTTTGGAGGGGGGACTGTGTGGCATTCTACCCCACTGAGGTCCCTGTCCTCCCCAGGCTCCATCCCCAAACCTCCAGGAGTTTCCCAACCTGGATTGGGCAACCCTAGATGCCGGGGGGGGGGGACCTGGCAACCCTAGATAGGCCCTTCCCACTTGGTAACCTCCCCCACAATTATCCTGAGCTTGCAGTTCTGCTCCCAGAAGGAAGGAGGCAGGAGCTGAACTGGGAGGTGAATTCTGAGGCTGCCTGGAGAGAAGGCACACTGCCTGTGCTTCTTCCAAACCTGAAATATAAGAGATGTTCACCCTCGTGCGGAGAGAACTTCACCTTCACGCTGTTCCCTGAAGCAGGACTGCATACTGACTAGATGGAAGGGGTTTCAGACCACACACAAGGAATCTGTGTGTAGGTAGGGTTGTCCCAGGCATATTTCTGTGGGTTCCCTCTGTGCTGGACCACGCACCCACAGTTTCCTGGATCTGGGTGATCCCTGGTGGAGCGAGGAAGGGAAAGATGTATGTGGCCCTCAATATCTTCCCATCTCCATAAGCTTCCCATTGCTGCATCCTCACATCTTTACCAAGATTCATCATATTTCCTCTACCCCCCCCCGTTACCTGCTTTTGTGTAACCACCAATGAGAAAGCCATTGGGCTGAGCTTTAGAGTCTCCTTTGCAGTATAAATGAGACTCCTTTGCAGTACAAATGAGAAAAGAGACACATTGACTTTGGCAGGCTTTGAGCATTTGATAGATTTGGGATCAAAATTATTCAGCCCAGCTTCGATATCTGTCCCCTGGCAGAACAGCAAAAGGGATACTATGAGGACATTAATCTGAGCGTTTTTAAAGAAAAACCTCTCCTGGTTGCCCCACATCCTCTGGCACCCCATGTAAGTGCTGGTGTAAGCTCCCATTCCCTTCCACAGTACGTAGTAGCCCTGTCCACAGGTACAGTGAATGCACATACAATCCACGTACAGCATGCATTTGATTTTTCTGGTATGTGCATGGAGTATGTGCGTGGAGAGCCAGTTTGGTGTAGTGGTTAAGAGCGCGGACTCTAATCTGGGAGAACTGGGTTTGATTCCCCACTCCTCCACTTGCACCTGGCTGGATGACCTTGGGCAAGCCATAGTTCTGATAAGAGCTGGTCTTGAAAAAGAGCAGTTTCTGCCAGAGCTCTCTCAGCCCTGCCTACCTCACAGGGTGTCTGTTGTGGGGAGGGGAAGGGAAAGGAGTTTGTAAGTCGCTCTGAGACTCCTTTGGGTAGTGAAGGGCGGGGTATAAATCCAATCTCTTCCTCTTCTCTTTTCTTCTTCTGCTTCTTCTTCTTCATTTTACACTCAAAGCATGAAACTGCACATTTATCCAAGTACTGGTCCTGGTTTTATTTGTAAAGTGGATGGATGTTGGCTGTTCCTTACAGACAGGTGTACGTAAGTACGAGCTGGATTTACATGTGTTCACTGTGGTGAGAACAGGACACTGTCAAATTTCCTTTCTTGCCTTTCATGGTTCCTGTGGTTTCTGCATGAAATACCTGTGCGTTTCTATGACAGCAGAGATTGTGTGATCCTAGCAGACATTGCTTGCATTCTGCTAGCACTTTCCTCTGAGGTCATGGAATAGATTTGCTTATGGGCCAGATTTGTTTGGATAGGGGTTATGGCTCACTGCAAGGGCATGTAGAAGGTCCCAGGTTCAGTCTCGGGCATCTCCAGTTAAAGAATGGTAACGTGAAAGACCTCAACTAGCCAGAAACCCTAGAGAGACAATGTCACTACGTGTAGCTGCTACTGACCTTGGTAGAAGGCAGCTTCATGTGTTCATGGGCAGGCTCGTGTACAGGTTCAAGGTTTTGGTATTAACCTGTAAAGCCCTAAACAGTCTGGGACCGGCGTTATCTGCATGACTGCCTCTCCTCGTATACCCCCCAAAGAGCATTGCGCTCAATGGGTAACAACTTATTGGTGATCACTGGCCCAAAGAGTATCGGGCTGCCCTCAGCCAGAGCCACTGGCCTGGTGGGACTCCCTGTCGAGTGAGACCTGGGCCCTGCTGGATCTGATGAAGTTTTGCAGGGCCTGTTAATGCAGGGCCAGAGATGTTCCGCCAGGCCTATGGTTGAGGACAACAATAGTTCTATCTGGGCTGATTCCCTTTCCTTCCTTTCCCCTCTCCCATCAAACTGTATAATATCTACTCCCGCATAGAGTAGGGGCACTGTGCTATGCTTCCTTTTTATGTGCCATCTTATTGGCGCTAGTAGTATTATTGTTAAGAGTTGTTTTAATAGTTTTAATTTATGAATACTGTTGTTACCCACTCTGAGCCCTGTTATGCAGGGGAGGGAGGGCTATAAATCTAATAAATACATACATAAATAAATGATAGCTGGTATCAGAGAGCTCCAATTCCGCTACATGCACTTCAGCCTTCTCAAACACATACCCTGATAATGTCTGATCTTTGCTCCATTGCATACCTTGATTATAATGTTACAGCTGTGGGTCAATGTCCTTTAAACAGAGGTCTCTTCCAAACTTGTTTAGAACAGGGTGCATGCGTAAGGGGTGGTGTTCCAAGCCCCAAAAGATGGGCAATGCTGGATCCTTCCTCCGCCTCCTGTATTTCTGTCTGCAGCCGCCCTCTCCATGTGGGTAGTTTTCTGCCAGACAAACTAGACTCACTGCTGTTATGGAGTGCCAGCAATCGTGAAAAGGACTTTGAGGGATGGCGTGCAGAGGCAAATCATTGTATAAAACTGCTCACCTTTGATTGCGGGCCAGTGGAGAAATTGCTTTATTGCTGGAAAGAAGGCCACCCTAGAGAATAAAGCGATATGGGGAAACAAAGTCCGGGAGTGGAGGAGTTTGGCTGCAGCTCCTAATGTGGAAAGCGCTGCCAAGCCACAGCCAAGTTCTGGGAGCCCTGCAGGGATTTCGAGGCAAGAGACGAACGGAGGTGCTTTGCCATGGCCTGCCTCTATGTAGCAACCCTGGACCTCCTTGGAGATCTCCCATCCAGGGACGGCCCCAGCTTATTTTGCACCCTAGGCGAGGATCCCTTCTGGCGCCCCCCCATGCGCCCACCATGGCTCGGACCTAGATCGCATCCCTGATGAATATACAGTAGAGGTGAAGAATAGATTCAAGGGTCTGGATTTGATAGATAGAGTGCCTGAAGAACTATGGACAGAGGTTCGTGACATCGTACAGGAGGCAGCAATCACCACCATCCCAAAGAAAAAGAAATGTAAGAAAGCAAAGTGGCTTTCTGATGAGGCTTTACAAATAGCAGAGGAAAGAAGGAAAGCGAAAGGCAAAGGCGAAAAGGAAAGATTTACCCAACTGAACGCAGATTTCCAGAGAACAGCAAGGAGAGATAAGGAGGCCTTCCTGAATGAACAGTGCAAAGTAATAGAAGAAAACAATAGAATGGGAAGGACTAGAGATCTCTTCAAGAAAATTGGAGAAATCAAGGGAGCGTTCCATGCAAAGCTGGCCATGATAAAGGACAAAAACGGTAGGGACCTAACAGAAGCAGAAGAGATTAGGAAAAGATGGCAAGAATACACAGAAGAACTATACAAGAAAGACCTCGATGTCCTTGACAACCACGACGGTATAATCACTGACCTCGAGCCAGACATCCTGGAATGTGAAGTTAAATGGGCCTTAGAAAGCATTACTAACAACAAAGCTAGTGGAGGTGATGGTATTCCAGCTGAGCTATTCAAAGTCTTAGAAGATGATGCTGTTAAAGTTCTGCACTCCATTTGCCAGCAAATTTGGAAAACGCAACAGTGGCCACAGGATTGGAAAAGGTCAGTATACATTCCAATCCCAAAGAAGGGCAATGCCAAGGAATGTTCAAACTATCGCACAATTGCACTCATATCACACGCTAGCAAGGTCATGCTCAAGATCCTACAAGCTAGGCTTCAACAGTACGTGGATAGAGAACTACCAGAAGTACAAGCTGGGTTTCGAAGAGGTAGAGGAACTAGAGATCAAATTGCCAACATTCGCTGGATTATGGAGAAAGCAAGAGAGTACCAGAAAAATATCTACTTCTGCTTCATTGACTATGCTAAAGCTTTTGACTGTGTGGATCACAACAAACTATGGCAGGTCCTTAAAGAGATGGGAGTACCAGACCACCTCACATGTCTCTTGAGAAACCTGTATAAGGGCCAAGAAGCGACAGTTAGAACCGGATATGGAACAACTGATTGGTTCAGCATAGGAAAAGGAGTACGACAAGGATGTATATTGTCGCCTTGCTTATTTAATATATATGCAGAGTACATCATGCGAAATGCTGGCCTGGATGAATCACAAGCGGGAATTAAGATTGCTGGGGAAAAGATCAACAACCTCAGATATGCAGACGATACCACTCTAATGGCAGAAAGTGAAGAGGACCTAAAGAGCCTCTTGCTCAGGGTAAAAGAGGAGAGCGCAAAAGTGGGCTTGAAGCTCAACATCAAAAAAACTAAGATCATGGCATCCGGCCCCATCACTCCTTGGCAAATAGAAGGGGAAGTCGTGGAAGTAGTGACAGACTTCACGTTCCTGGGATCCCAGATCACCGCAGACTGTGACAGCAGCCATGAAATTAAAAGATTTCCTTGGGAGGAAAGTGATGGCGAACCTAAACAGCATGATAAAAAGTAGAGACATCACCCTGCCAACAAAAGTCCGCATGGTCAAAGCAATGGTATTCCCAGTAGTCATGTATGGCTGTGAGAGTTGGACTATAAGGAAGGCCGAGCGCCGAAGAATAGATTCTTTTGAACTATGGTGCTGGAGGAGACTCTTGAGAGTCCCTTGGACTGCAAGAAGAACAAATCAGTCAATCCTCAAAGAAATCAACCCTGACTGTTCCCTGGAAGGCCAGATAATGAAACTGAAGCTCAAATACTTTGGCCACCAAATGAGAAGGGAGCACTCACTGGAGAAGACCCTGATGCTGGGAAAGATTGAAGGTCAAAGAAGACGGGGACGGCAAAGGATGAGATGGTTGGACAGTGTCATCGACGCAATGAACATGAAATTGAGCCAACTTCAGAGGACAGCGGAAGACAGGAGGGCCTGGCGGGAGCTGGTCCATGGGGTCGCGAAGAGTCGGACTCGACTGTGCGACTGAACAACAACAACAAGTGTTTGCAGCTGAACCAGGACAGCGGGGGTGGGGGAGTGTGCACCAGTTTGGTGCCCCTAAGGGCCGGCGCGCTCTAGGCGAGCGCCTAGTTCACCTAGTGAGTGAGCCGGCCCTGCTCCCATCCAGTTATTAGCCAGGGCCGAGCCTGCTCAGCTTCTGAGATCTGATTAGATTGGGTCAGCCTGGGCCCTCCAGGTCAGGGCCCAGCTCCTAACAGGCACTCTTGTCAGAGCCCCACAATACATGGTGAAACTCAGCCAAAAGAGCCAGGCGGGTTCTTACTGCGAATAGCCTGGAGGGGATCGTAGAGCGACACCAGAAAACTATGGCCTCTCTGCTGCCCACTACATCCCTTATTCAGGCGGGGGAATAAGCCGCTGAAGGAGATAATAAGACAAGGAGAGGTCAACAGTAAAGCCAGCCAGCCATTCCTGCCTCCTTTTGCATTTGCTTGCCCAAGCTGCCCGCTGACCTTCTTTGCTTGGCTTCTGGTTCTCTGGGCACTCAAATCCCTGCCCATGAGCCATCATCACAGCTGTCGCTATATTCACTTTTCTTCTGGCAGCAGACTATACAGGGAGCTCATGTGGCCCACAATGCTTGGACGAGGCCCTGTGAGACCCAGGTTCAGATCTCCACTCTGCCACGAAGCTTGACTGGTGATTTTGCACTTTGGTCAGTCACTCTCTCTCTCAGCCTAATCTACCTTGTGGTGTTATTATAAGGAACCTTATACACCACTCTGAGCTTCTTGGAAGAAAGGACAAAAGGCACTAGATAAGTAAATAAATCCCCTCCGCTTTCAATTTACAACCCAAATGTAGCCTTTCAACTAACTAGGTAATTTAGGTAAGGATGCCCTAGCGCAGCTGCATAGTAACACTAATTTCCTGCCCTTCCTTGTAATTTCCTGCCCTTCCTTCATCATCTGTGCCCTGTGCCAGTTCCATTTCCAGCCTGGCCCTGCCGATCGTGGATTCTACCGCAGAATGTATGTTTTCATATGCACTTTGTACCGCCATCGCTATGTTAATGGTTTTAATAACTATGTTGTGTATTTTTATATTGATATTTATACTGTTGTTTTATCTATTGTTCTTATGTAAGCCGCCCTGAGCCTGCCTCGGCAGGGAGGGAGGGGTAAAAATCAATAAATAAATAATTAGGAGCTATTCTGTCCGACAAGTAGAGTTGTCAGTTCCAGACTGGGAAATTCCTAGAGATTTGGGGGTGGAGGCTAGGAAGGGCAGGGTTTGAGGCGGGGAGGAACCTCGGGGGGGGGGGTTAATAACACCAATGTGTCCACCCTGCAAAGCAGCCATTTTCTCAAGGGGATGGGGGGGGGGGGTATAACACCAATGTGTCCACCCTGCAAAGCAGCCATTTTCTCAAGGGGAATGGATCTCTGTAGGCTTGTAATTCTAGAAGATCTCCAGGCCACACCCAGAGGTTTGCAGCCCTACCCACACCAGATAATTGGCTTTCCTTGGAAAAGAGGATTCTCCTCTAGACAGGGAGGCTGATTTCGCATTAGAGCTGCCTCGATGTTGCGCCGCCGTTTGCCCCGATACTGTTGGTCAATTTCACACCCGAAGCCGCGGGGCTGCATTTTGACTTGTGGCTTCGCCCGATTTCCCCTGCAGTTTTGTGATCCTGTTTTTTGAGGATCACGAAACTGCGGGGGAAATCGGGCGAAGCCGCGGGTCAAATGCAGCCCCGCGGCTTTGGGTGCGAAATTGACCAATAGTATCGGGGCAAACGGCGGCGCAACCTCGAGGCAGCTCTAGTGCGAAATCAGCCGGAGATACCATCCCATCTTTGCTTTCTGACCAGTGACCTTACTCAGGATGGCCCCCAGGCACAGGTTTCTGCTACCTCTGTAAGCACTCCTCAGACTATCAAGACTGTTCTTTGCTTGGAAGTAAGCTTGCCAACCTCCAGGTGGGGCCTGGAGTTCTCCAGGAATCACAACTGCTCTCCAGACAACAGAGATCTGTTCCCATGGAGAAAATGGCAACTTTGGAGGGGTGGATGCTGTGGCATCACACCCCTGCTGAGCTCCCTCCCATCCCCAGGATCTGACTCTAAATCTCCAGGAATTTCCCAGTCCACGTTTGGCAACCTTAGTTGGAAGCATGGCTCAGCCACTAGGAAGACAGCAAGCCTGGAGAAGGAGGGGATGGGCTGCTACTCTTGAACACCTGTCTCCCTCATGGAGACAAATTCTTTGGACTAAGGCCTATTATGCATGCACAGCTTATTGCAGATTTTCTGAGCAGTAAGCGAAGAAGAAGAGGAGGCGGCGGAGGGTGAGGAGTTGGATTTATACCCCACCCTTCATTCAGAGTCTCAGGGTGGTTTACAGCCTCCTTCCCTTCCTCTCCCCACAATGGACAACCTGTGAGATAGGTGGGGCTGAGAGAGATCTGAGAGAACTGCTCATGAGAGGACAGCTCTCTGAGAGAACTGCTCACGAGAGGACAGCTCTGAGGGAACTGTGACTGACCCAGGGTCACCCAGCTGGTTGCATGTGGAGTGGGGAATCAAACCCTGTCCCCCAGATTAGAGTCCGCAGCTCTTAACCACTACACCAAACTGGCTTTAAGCATGACTTCAGATTCTGTACCTGCCTTACACACAGTTCTTTTTCCTCCAGTGCATTTATTCTGTAAGTACAAGAATACACTGCACTTTCCTTAATCGGTGTGGAAACCACTTGTGACGTGTGGCGGTATCCTTTTTTTAAAAAAATTATGCTATTGGCCTGTTGCAGCTGTGCAGCAGCGTCCAGCAAGCGCCTTCCATTTAAAACTTTGTGGTTCCATTTTTGTACATGTATTTTCACATTAGTTTGTAGAATGAAAGGGAACACAAAGGAATGCAGGCAAAGGAGGCAAACCAATATTGAAACTGACAAGACTATTGTTGAAACTGACAAGAGCAGCTGCAAAGCCCCATTTTCCATATTGCCACGCACTAGGGGATTCTCTTCTGTGTTATCAGCCACTGTGAAAAATGGGAAGAGTCACATGATACCATAATATGGGGAAACATGTTGAGTGTAGAGAATAAATGGTAGAACCCAATGACACTGGCATTGCAAGCTTTGATCGTTGGCAATGTGTGTGTGTTCGTGTCCCCACAAAGTCGGCTGCAACTCCACCACGCTTTGCATAGGACTACAATTTGTGTGGGGGAGGAGTCCTTTTGTAGAAGCTTTGGAGAACTTTTTAGTCTCATGCCACTAAATGGGGGGGGGGATTGTATTTTCACCGATGCCCTAGCGCAGCTGCATAGTAACACTAATTTCCTGCCCTTCCTTGTAAATTTGTGTAGTTTTCGCTTTGTGATTATCTAATTTGATCCTGCACACTGTTCGTGATCTTGGCAGTTTTTTAAAGCCTCTCCTGTGCTTATTGTACTTTTTCCTCAAATTGGATCGATCCCAAGTATTTCTGAAGTTTGGCTGTTTGCAGAAGGTCCACATGTCTCAGCCACCATTTTAATGTTAGACTTCTGGAGACTGCCAAAATGGTTCCCCCTCAAAAACTTTGTTTACTAAAGCATTAAAGTTTTAGGCTTCCTATCCCAGTGTCTCTTTCTCTTTACATCTCATGTCAATTTCATTCTGCGCTGAGGATACTCCCCTTTACTTTGTTTGCATGTAGATCTGAAATCCCTTTTTTATTTGCACTGCGGGTGCTGTGTTTGCCTCCTCTCCAATCCCCCTTTCAAGTCAATAGCAGCAGGGAACTAAATCTCACGCAGCACCTTTTAAGCTTTCCACCTGTTAGCTGTTGTAGATTTTCCAGGTTGTATGGCTGGAACAGCTAATGAACTCTGGCCGTGAAAGCCTTAGACAACATATTTCCCCCTGTTATTTAAATTTTTTAAAAATCCAGCACTCCAAGTCTAGTCATTCCTGCCCATCTAACTATCTCCAGCACTGTGAACAGAAGCCCAGGATGGACCCCATCCTCTCACACAACTTTTTAATTTCCCATATTTTATTTTATTTTTTATTTAGCAACCCAAGACTAGTAATAGTCTCATATCGCTAGACTCATACCCAGAGGTCGATTGGGGGGGGGATCACGGGGGATCATAGTTCCCCCGGGTGACATGCGGGGGGCGGAGCACATGACGAAACCCCGCCCCCTGCTTCCGGCCGCCCCGCTTCCTGCCCTCATTCAGCCAGGAGGAGGCAGGGAGGGAGGGTAGGTTGCTTCCCCCCCGCCTCTCCCCGCCCCTGCCTGCCTGGGTCTAGGGAGGGCCTTGGCGGGGCTTCCTTGCACTCCCGCCGGCCTTGCAGGTCCACCGCCAGGCCCCTGATGTCAGGGGGTGTGGCATATGCTAATTAGTTATGCTAATGAGTTCCCCTAGCTCTTTTTCTACGAAACGACCCCTGCTCATACCACTTGTCAAAAAAATTAAAACAAGGAGGGAAAAATTTATAAATGGAGCTTGTATGCCAA
>NW_015171687.1:0-940 GCF_001447785.1 Gekko japonicus
TACTTAAGAATAAATCTATACAAACCAGACAAATATGAATAGTCCCATCTCTACTACAACATGATCTTTACTAAATGTCCTAGTCACGCCTATTACGGTGTTTGCTTGTTTTGCTGTAGTTCCTTTATGGATACCTGTGATCCCTTCTTGGTTTTTTATAATGAGGGGGTGGCACATGCCCCTCTCCCTCCCCTCCTGCAAGACTTAAAGGGCCCTTCAGCTGATCGGCAGAGAGCAAGTGGCCGGCAGATCAGCTGGAGGGTCCTTTAAACCTTGCAGGAGGGGAAGGAGAGGGGCGCACACCATCCCCTGCTTCTTCTCAAAAGCATTTAAACCAGGCCAGGGAGGAGGAGCCTCTGCCTACCGCCGCTTCTGGACAGAGTCAGGAGCCCCTGCCTCCTGGGTCAGGTGAGACTGGCTGGGCACTGGCGGCTCTCTTGAACACAGTGCCAACTACAGCCCGGTAATGCTCCGTCTGAGCTGTGGAGTCCTGTGAGCGAAAGTTCTATTTTGTGAGCTCCTAGCATGAAAGTTGCGAGCGAGCGATTTGGCTACTGCATCCTTCCTGAGCTAAGACAAAAATGTGTGAGCTGGAGGCTACCGCACACTAAGCTTAGGGGGAACACTGCAGCCCAGGGTTCCCAAAGGTGGCTGAGCCAGCCCCAGACTCCCCCTGGGGTGAGAAGCTTCCAACGGGGCCCTCGGGCCGCCATCCCTGAGGCAAGCAAGCCTCGGTCTCATGGCCATGGAGGACTTGCGCCTTCCCCACTCAGGAACACACCACACGATGGCGGGGGGGCTCACAGGCCCCGCCTGGGCTGACTCCCCTGTGGGGTAGCTTGCAGTCTGAAACAGGCCTCGTGAGGCGCTCTCGTCGGGCCAGTTGACCTTCACAGCAGGGGCGTTTTCTTTGCACGGAAGAGATTGTTGCCCTCCCCCC
>NW_015171687.1:961-7127 GCF_001447785.1 Gekko japonicus
GTGTCTTGTGGAAGGACCCAGGCCCGCCGTTCCCACACGGCATGAATCGGAGCTGCCCTCCATCCCTCTCCATTCAAAAACAGCTGCCCCCGGTGAAGGAAAATGCTCTTGCCTGTTACAGGCTTGGCCCGACACGGTCGGGGATTCTCGGGTTTGTTCTGCTGCAGCAAGGTGCAGGAACACGAGCCTTTTTTAATTTTTAAAAAACTTTTTAAGGGGAAATCTTATAAGGCTGGCACTTAAGGAAGGGGGCAAAACCCCAAATAGCCCACCGTAGCTGTGGGCCTGCATAGGAGAAGAAGAAGAGATTGGATTTATACCCCGCCCTTCACTACCCAAAGGTGTCTCCGAGTGGCTTACAAACTCCTTTCCCTTCCCCTCCCCACAACAGACACCCTGTGAGGGAGGTGAGGCTGAGAGAGCTCTGACTGAGAACTGCTCTTTTCAAGAACAGCTCTGACAGAACTTGTGGCTGACCCAAGGTCATCCAGCAGGTGCAAGTGCAGGAGTGGGGAATCAAACCCGGTTCTCCCAGATCAGAGTCCGCGCACTTAACCACTACACCAAACTGGTGTAGGAGGGACTTCCATCCACAAAGTGGGTCTTCCCCACCTCCCCGTCCTACTGCAGCCCCAAATACCCCCCTCAAATGCTGCTGTTGGGGGGGAAGGGACCCCCGGGAACAGCAGAGAAGATCTGCGGGAGGAGAGTGATTCGGTCCACAGGAGGCCTCCACAGAATCTAATCCACAATTCATACAGAAGGTGGCTGACGTGCAGATATGCTCTGTGCAGTTGTGTGTTGTTTCATTGAACATGTGCACATCAATAAAACAACACACAAAAAGAGTCTAGATAGACCTACCTATGTACACAAAGGTATCAATATCACCGGGGCTGGGGGAGATACAGTGATTTATTACCGATCACGTTCCCGCTGGTAACAGATCAAACAGAACTGAATGAGCCTGCTCCGATTCTGGAATTAGTTTTAGAAACTCTACTAATCAAACTGGAATTATGGAGGAGTGGAAAGCAGCGCAAAACAAACTTCCGAGGAGACGAAGGCATGAGTCCAGGGAAATCTGTTCATCTGCATTTTGTAACTTTTGGCTTGGCGAATCTCGTTCGTGGTTCCTAATTTGCAGGGTTGGTAACCTTGGTCTCTCAAAGATCAGGGTTGCCAGTTCTTGGTTGGGAAATTCCTGGAGATTTGGGAGGCGGGGCCTGGGGAGGGCGGGGTTTGGGGAGGGGAGGGATTCCAGCAGGGTGTAGTGCCACAGAGCCCACCCTCCAAAGGAGCCATTTTCTCCAGGGGAACTGATCTTGGTCACCTGGAGATGAGCTGTAATTCCCGGAGACCTCCAGCCACCACTACCAAAGATTCATCTCCTGTGGTTAGAAATGTGGCAAGAGGTGGCTCAAGTGGTTAAGACACTGAACTGCAGGCTGTGGAAGGTCAGTAGTTCAGCAGTTTGAGACCTGGGTTGCCGCATGACAGAGTGAGCTCCCGTCTCTAGTTCCAGCTCCTGCCAAACTAGCAGTTCGAAAGCAAGAAATTGCAAGTAGATAAATAGGTACCGCTTTGGTGGGAAGGAAACAGCGTTCCGTGCGCCTTGGTGTTTAGTCATGCCGGCCACATGACCACGGAAACATCTTCGGACAGCGCTGGCTCTTCGGCTTTGAAATGGAGATGAGCACCGCAACCCTAGAGTCGGACTCAACTGGCTTTCGAGCAAGGGATCCAGCAGGTGCAAGTACAGGAGTGGGGAATCAAACCCGGTTCTCCCAGATCAGAGTCCGTGCACTTAACCACTACACCAAACTGGTGTAGGAGGGACTTCCATCCACAAAGTGGGTCTTCCCCACCTCCCCGTCCTACTGCAGCCCCAAATACCCCCCTCAAATGCTGCTCTTGGGGGGAAAGGGACCCCCGGGAACAGCACAGAAGATCTGCGGGAGGAGAGTGATTTGGTAAACAGGAGGCCTCCACAGAATCTAATCCACAATTCATACAGAAGGTGGCTGACGTGCAGATATGCTCTGTGCAGTTGTGTGGTGTTTCATTGAACATGTGCACATCAATAAAACAACACACAAAAAGAGTCTAGATAGACCTACCTATGTACACAAAGGTATCAATATCACCGGGGCTGGGGGAGATACAGTGATTTATTACCGATCACGTTCCCGCTGGTAACAGATCAAACAGAACTGAATGAGCCTGCTCCGATTCTGGAATTAGTTTTAGAAACTCTACTAATCAAACTGGAATTATGGAGGAGTGGAAAGCAGCGCAAAACAAACTTCCGAGGAGACGAAGGCATGAGTCCAGGGAAATCTGTTCATCTGCATTTTGTAACTTTTGGCTTGGCGAATCTCGTTCGTGGTTCCTAATTTGCAGGGTTGGTAACCTTGGTCTCTCAAAGATCAGGGTTGCCAGTTCTTGGTTGGGAAATTCCTGGAGATTTGGGAGGCGGGGCCTGGGGAGGGCGGGGTTTGGGGAGGGGAGGGATTCCAGCAGGGTGTAGTGCCACAGAGCCCACCCTCCAAAGGAGCCATTTTCTCCAGGGGAACTGATCTTGGTCACCTGGAGATGAGCTGTAATTCCCGGAGACCTCCAGCCACCACTACCAAAGATTCATCTCCTGTGGTTAGAAATGTGGCAAGAGGTGGCTCAAGTGGTTAAGACACTGAACTGCAGGCTGTGGAAGGCCAGTAGTTCAGCAGTTTGAGACCTGGGTTGCCGCATGACAGAGTGAGCTCCCGTCTCTAGTTCCAGCTCCTGCCAAACTAGCAGTTCGAAAGCAAGAAATTGCAAGTAGATAAATAGGTACCGCTTTGGTGGGAAGGAAACAGCGTTCCGTGCGCCTTGGTGTTTAGTCATGCCGGCCACATGACCACGGAAACATCTTCGGACAGCGCTGGCTCTTCGGCTTTGAAATGGAGATGAGCACCGCAACCCTAGAGTCGGACTCAACTGGCTTTCGAGCAAGGGAACCTTTACCTTTTTAAGAGGAGGCAATGCCCTTTCCTTAGTGGCATCTCTAGAGGACAGCTTCATATTTGTTCTCTTAAGAGCACACATGTATCTTTTTCAAGGGAGGGAAGGCGTCCTGGTATACAGCCCAGTCTTGTCAGATCTCGGAAGCTAAGCAGGAGACCACCGAGGAAGACTCTGCAGAGGAAGGCCGTGGGCAAACCACCTCTGCTTCTCACTTGCCTTGAAAGCCCCTGGCTGGGGCCACCATAACTCTGCTGTGACTTGACGGCACTTTACATACATGCATATTTTAAACAGTAGAAAAGGGCAAGAGTCCAGTAGCCAGTTTGGTGTGGTGGTTAGGAGCGTGGACTCTAATCTGGGAGAACTGGGTTTCATTCCCAACTCCTCCACATGCAGCTTCTGGTATGTCCTTGGGTCACTCATAAGTTCGTTCAGAGCTGTTCTCTCAAGGGCAGTTCTCAAGAGAGCTCTCTCGGCCCCACCAACCTCACAGGGTGTCTGTTGTGGGGAGGGGAAGGGAAAGGAGATGGTAAGCCGCTCTGAGACTCCTTCAGGTAGCAAAGGCTGTAATTCCCAGAGACCTCCAGCCACCACTACCAAAGATTCATCTCCTGTGGTTAGAAACGTGGCAAGAGGTGGCTCAAGTGGTTAAGACACTGAACTGCAGGCTGTGGAAGGTCAGTAGTTCAGCAGTTCGAGACCCGAGTGTGCCGCATGACGGAGTGAGCTCCCGTCTCTAGTTCCAGCTCCTGCCAACCTAGCAGTTCGAAATCAAGAAATGGCAAGTAGATAAATAGGTACCACTTCGGTGGGAAGGTAACAGCGTTCCATGCGCCTTGGTGTTTAGTCATGCCGGCCACATGACCACGGAAACGTCTTCGGACAGCGCTGGCTCTTCAGCTTTGAAACGGAAATGAGCACCGCAACCCTAGAGTCGGACTCAACTGGCTTTCGAGCAAGGGAGCCTTTACCTTTAAGGTGCTCCTGGACTCTTGCTCTTTTCTACTGCTACAGACAGACTAACACAGCTAACCATCTTGACATATTTTAAGACATTCCCATTGGGGTGTGTTAGCTCTGGTGAAAGCTTCTACGGGGCTACCATACCATTAAAAAAATAATCCACCCCAGATGGAAACACCCTCCACTCCTCCAGGTGCTTTTGCTGGGGTGCGACGCTCCATTTGGCTTCTGCCTTCCACAGCCATGGAACCTCCTTCATTTATTGATCGACGCCTGGATGCGTTCGATCGCTATAATAAAGAATAACAGCAATCCAAAGAGTGTTTTCTCTGGTTTCAGCCCATCAACCACTTGGTTATTCTTGACTGCCTTTTCTTTAAAAAAGAGAGCGGGTGTCCTTATTTCTCCATTTGTTTCACAGGTATCTTTCCTTTCTTCTTTCACGGCTTCCTTCTCTCCCTCCGGGGACCTTTTTCTCCCTCCCCCCTCCCTTCAGTGATCTTAAATCCTATTGATTGGCTCCTCCCTCATTTCATTGATCACTCTCCTTCCCCCAAACACAGACTCTTTTTCTTTCTCCTCCACTTGATCTTCTTTGTACCTTTCCCTCCTTCCTGCCATTATTATAAATCTCCAATCTAGTCCTCTCCTACCTGTAGGATATTTGAAAGAAGAAGAGGAGGAGGAGGAGGAGGAGATTGGAATATACCCCGCCCTTCACTCGGAGTCTCAGAGTGGCTTACAAACTCCTTTCCCTTCCCCTCCCCACAACAGACACCCTGTGAGGTAGATGGGGCCGAGGGACCTCTTTCGAGGACTGCTCTTGAGAGAACAGCTTTGAGAGAACTTGTGATTGACCCAAGGTCACACCAGCAGCTGCATGTGGAGGAGTGGGGACTCAAACCTGGTTCTCCCAGACTAGAGTCCGTGCTCCTAACCACTACACCACACTGGCTCTCCACTCCACCAAACTAAGATTGTCAACTTCCAGGTGGCGGCTGGAGGACTCCTGGAGAAAATGGTGGACTCTGTGGCATTATACCCCATTGGAGTTCCTTCCCCTCTCCAAATTCCTCCCTCTCCAGACTCCGCCCCCAAAATGTCAAGGAATTTCCCAACCCAGAGCTGGCAACCCCATTTGAAACCGACTTCCCCTTTCTTTTGAAGTGCCTTAGGTATTTTTATTTCCGGGGGGGGGGGGGAATTCGTGTGCCATTAAACTGAACCATTTCCAGTTTTTAATGAGGTGATTTTTCATAGGGTTGGAGCCAAAGTATTGTCATTGTTAGTGGAGTTGAGGTGGCCAAGGGGGCCTTCTCTGCCTCCCGCCTCCCCAGGTGCAGCTGCCCAATGAGTTACTTGATCTCAGAGGTCCAGGGACCCTCAGGAAGAGGGTAGGGGGGCAATGTGGGAGTCTGCAGTTTTTCTTCCTCTCTCTCATAATTCTAGAACTCATAATTCTAGTAGTAGCCCATGGGCAGTAGGTTCAGGCAGGGGTCATTTCGTAGAAAAAGAGCTAGGGGATCTCATTAGCATAACTCATTAGCATATGCCACACACCCTGACATCTAGTAGTAGCCCATGGGCAGTAGGTTCAGGCTAGTGAAAAGAAGGACTTGTAATGCAGAGCCAGTGTGGTATGGTGTGGTGGTTAAGAGTGTCAGAGGAGTACCTTGGAGACCCGTGTTCAAATCTCCACTCGTGCCATGGAAGCTCGCTGGGTGACCTTAGGCCAGTCACACTCTCTCAGCCTCATCCACCTCACAGGGTTGTTGTGAGGAGAAAACAGAGGAGGAGAGAATGATGGAAGCCCCTTCAGGTTCCCGTTGAGGAGGAAGGTGGGATCCAAATGGTGTAAATAAATAAATAAACTCAGGTGTTGGAACGAATGGTGAGTTCAAGGTTAGGACCTCCTTTCTTAAAGCCCCTCCCCCTTTTTACTCTCACGCCTTAGTTTAAGTGAAGCAACTGTATTTATTTCAACAGAGGAAAATACAGTTTGCACCACTGGCTATGGAACTCCCCACCAATGTTGCCTCTAAATTGAGTTAGTGTGAGCTAGCTCACAGTTCTTTAGCATCCGGCTCACACATTTTTGTCTTAGCTCAGGAAGGGTGGCTTCAGAGCAAACTAATTTATGCAGTGGCCAAATCGCTCGCTCACAACTTTAAAGCCAGTAGCTCACAAAAACTCTTTC
>NW_015171687.1:7298-22863 GCF_001447785.1 Gekko japonicus
AAAGAGGGGCAAATTGTCCAGTCTTTCTGCTATTGTACGGAAGCACAACTTGGCACAAAAGAATTCCAGAATCCATTTCCCCCATTCTGGTTGTGTATTGGTCTGAAAGTTTGCTTTTCGATGTGTTCCATTCCTCCTAAATGTTGTTTTACAGAGAAGGATCTCTGAACTAGATTCTGGAACTGGGTCAGGCACCAATTTGAAGTTTTGTTTGTTTGTTTTATTTTATTGTATACCTTCCTCACTGAGACTCTGGGTGGAATTACACGGTATAAGCCCATGCAATCAATAAGATGAGTAATGTAACTTTTTAAACATATATATTCTTTTACAAACTTTGTGCCATGTCTTTCTGCCCTTATAAGGGCCACTAAGGTGGCTAACAAATTAGAGCCTCCATAATAACATCACGTGGCTGTGATGCTGGGCTTTGAAGGGCAACCCTAGCATTTTGAACTGTGCCCAGAACCAAACTGTGAGCCAGGGTAGATGGGCCCAGGCTGGAGTGATATGGTCCCTACAACCCGCTCCAGTCAACATCCTGGATGAGGCATCCTGCATTAATTGAAGCTGCCAAACACTCTTCAAGGGCCACCCCATGTAGAGTTCACTGCAGTAGTTTAGTCTAGATGTAACTCGGGGCCCGGCATGCACCACGGTGGCCAGATCTTTTCCACCCAGGAAAGGCTGCAGCTGACTCACCAGTCAAAGCTGGTAAAAGGGTAGGGTTGCCAGGTCTCCCCCACCACCACCAGGCCACCAGCGGGGGATGTGGGGTAAGGTTATAGAGTCATCCCTCCAAAGCATCCACTTTCTCCAGGGGGACTGTTCTCTGCAGTCTGGAGATGAGCTGTAATTCCAGGGGGTCCTAGGGTTGCCAGGTCCTACCTGGCTGCTGGTGTGTGTGTGGGGACTCCCGATGATTCCTTGCATGCTTCTGGTGCGCGTGCACTGCAACGAGACCACCTGGAAGTGATGTTATCATGTTTCTGACCTCGGGGAGAATGCTCTAGGTTTTGGGCAAAACTCTATGGGGTTTTTTGGGCTTCAAGAACATAAGACTTTTGCCCAAAACCTAGAGCATCGCCCCCGAGGTCAGAAACATGATGACGTCACTCCTGGGTGATGTCACTCCCAGGTGACCTCATCGCACCAGTACCAGCGGCGCTGGGAGTGGGCTTCTCAGGGCTGGGACTTCCCCCGCCGGCCTGCTGGGCCACGATGGATCAGGGCCCTCAAAATCGGGGGGTGCCCTGGCCCCACTGGGGGAATGGCAACCCTAGGGGATCCCCAGGTCCCATCTGGATGCTGGCACCCCTAAAAGGCACTCCTGGCCAATGCCCCCTCTAAGCTGTGGAGTCTTGTGAGCAAAAATTCTACTTTGTGAGCGACTGGCATTAAAGCGGTGAGTGAGCGATTTGGCTGCTGCATAAATGAGTTTGCTTTGGAGCCATCACACACAAAAATGTGTGAGCCGGAGGCTAAAAAACTGTGAGCTAGCTCACACTGACTCAGCTTAGAGGGAACACTGCTCCTGGCCACAGCTGCCACCTGCTTATCCAACAGTAGGCCTGGGTCCGAGAGTACCCCCAGCCTACAGACCTCTTCCTTCAAGGGGAGTGCAGCCCCATCCAAACCGGGTGAGACCTTGAGTCCCAGGTCAGGCCTTCTGCTCACCAGCAGCACCCCCGTCTTGTCAGGATTAAGCTTCAGTTGATTAGCCTGCACGGACTCCAGGATTTGCCTCCAGGCACCGGTTCAGGGTTTCGACACCCTCCCTGGGATCAGCCGGAAGCGCGAGATAGAGCTGTGTGTGCCATCAGCGAGTAATAGGACTAGGATTACGGCCGTCTGAAACAAAGCAGAAAGTATTAGATGCAATATGTTACACAATGCAGAAAATGGTATTACATAAGTAGGAAACAAAGCCACGGGAGCGAGATAATGCGTACGGCAAACAGATGATACGTACTGTACACAGCAGCATAGTCTACAGTCCCGTTCCCTTTACTAAAGCACCTTCCTGAGCCATTCCTTTACAATATAGCCCAATTTTCCGGTTTTACATACTTTGCATGATGACAGAAGCACGGGAGCCCTTTTGACCACCTCATAGCATATGTGAACATGCGGAGCGGAACTATTGAGGGATGTAGGTCTCTCACAGATCAGTCACAACATTGGCTCAGCTCTCTCTCTCTCTCTCTCTCTCTCTCTCTCTCTCTCTCTCTCTCCCCGTGTGTGTGCTCCCTCTCTCCCTCTCTCCCTCTCTCCCTCTCTCTCTCTCCCTCTCTGTATGTGTATGTGTGTGTAAGGAGCTGGGGGGGAGGGAAACTCCCTGCATATTGCTGTTCTCTGTGTAGAATTCCCATTCTGCATTTGTGGAAGAAATGCTGTACACTGCATTGGTCGGGCCGCATCCGGAACATTGTGTGCAGTTCTGGAGGCCTCGCTTCAAAAAGGATGTGGACGGAATGGGGCGGGTGCAGAGGAGAGTGACGAGGATGATTGGGGGCCTGGAGACCGAGCCCTGTGAGGAAAGGCTGAGGGACTCAGGAATGTTCAGTCTGGAGAAGAGGAGGTGCAGGGGGGTCGGGACAGGATGGCTCTCTTTTTAAGTGTTTGAAGGGATGCCACTCAGAGGAGGGCAGGGAGCTGTTCCTGTTGGCAGCAGAGGAGAGGACTCGCAAGAATGGGTTTAAATTAAGGGCGGGAAGGTAGCGGCTGGATATTATGGAAAACGTTTTTACAGTATGAGTAGTTCAACAGCGGAATTGGCTGCGTCAGGAGGTGGTGAGCTCCCCCTCCGTGGCAGTCTTTAAGCAGTGTCCGGACAAACACTTGTCAGGGATGCACTAGGCTGATCCTGCATTGAGCTCGGGGTTGGACTAGATGGCCTCTATGGCCCCTTCCAACTCTGTGATTCTATGACAAGTGGCTTAGTCTTCAGTGGCTCTTGTTATATCACTAATTGTCAGCTTGGTCCCACACTATGGAGTTAAAAATCCACACAGTGAGGCCACCGAGCCACCTAAAGGAATCCCTGGGCTTGCAGAAAAGGTGAAAAGGGGAGGGGGTGTTTAAAGAGGGGATTAAAACCTTGGAAAAAACCTCGGATCAGCCTACAGCATCCCTGATGAGTGTTCGCCCAGCCGCTGCTTAAAGACTGCCAGGGAAGGGGAGCTCACCACCTCCCTAGGCAGCTGATTCCACTGTGGCACAACTGTGACTGTCAAAAGGTTTTTCCCACTATCCCGCCCTTAATTTAAACCCATGATTGTGAGTCCTAGCCTTTGCTGCCACCAGGAACAGCTTCCCTGTGGGAGCTGGTCATGGGTGCAAAGCGGGCACGTCTTCCTTCTAGCTTATGGTATGGCCCCTCTATGAACTGCTGAACTACCCACCTTCCACAGCCTGCAGTTCAGCGTCTTAACCACTTGAGCCACCACAGCTCCCATTAGCAGAGTACCTAGGTGGTAAGCCCGAAGATTCCAAGTTCAGTCTTTGGCATCTCTAGTGAAAGGATCTCGGGTGTTACGAAAGACCTTCTTGTGCTGGAGACTGGGGAGTGAACAGCACTAGTCCAGATAGACCCATGGCATGGTGTGATTCTATATATAACAGGATGTATATGCATCTATAGAGGAAGTCCTCCAGTCTTGGGCCACTCCTCTCCCAATGCTGCTTGATGAAGCGGTAGGAGCAAAATTGGAGGGGAAAGGCACATTGCCCTGACACTGTGATATCACTCTGATAGGGAGCCAGTCTGGTGTAGTGGTTAAGAGCACGGACTCTAATCTGGGAGAACCGGGTTTGATTCCACATGGAGCTGCTGGTGTGACCTTGGGTCAGTCACAAGTTCTCTCAGAGCTGTTCTCTCAAGGGCAGTTCTCGAAAGAGCTCTCTCAGCCCCACCGACCTCCCAGGGTGTCTGTTGTGGGGAGGGATAGGGAAAGGAGATTGTAAGCCACTCGGAGACTCCTTCGGGTAGTGATGGGCGGGGTATAAATCCATTCTCCCCCTTCTTCTTCTTCTTCATCCTCCTCCTCCTCCTCCTAAGAAAACCCAAAAGTGACATCACCACATTGGAGCAACACTCTAGGATTCACACACAACTCTGTGGTTAAAGACCACAGAGCTTCAGGGGAATCCTAAAGCATCACCAAAGCAGTGATGTCACTTCTGGGTTTATGCCGGAAGTAACATCCTGGCGTTGGTGCGCTGCCGATAATCAGGACTCCGCCCCCTGCATCTCCCAGATCGGTCCCAGATTGGATCCCTGTTGCCTCCAACTAAAGGGTGACAGGTAGGGGATGTTGAGAAAGACTTCTGTCTTCCAGTCCGGACATCGCCGGACAGAGGAGACAATGTTGGGTTAGAAGGCCGGACTCTATGTATGGCAGTGTTGTATTACGTGCCCATACTCTCCCCCCTTAAACTGGCAATGCTTTGGGAGCCACCAGTGTCTGCCCACCTTCTCCTACCTGAGACAGCCAGTATGTCTCTTCACCTTCAAGAGGATGCTGCCCCCCCCTCTCTTCCACCAGGGAGGAAGGGAAGCCGCGCTTTATTGTCTTTATTAGGAAAAATATTGAAGCCTGTCAGGAGTGGCGGTGGCAGGCGAGGGAGAGCAGCAAGCCGTGAGTGCATTCAATAAGGAGTTGCTCATTACGGGGCGTCTTGCCGCACAGCCTGCTGTGAGCCGCATGCCGAGGACGCAGTTTTAATTGGCAGGCGGCGGGGCTTTTGTGCCGGGCTAGCTAGCGAGAGATGAACAGCAGGGCAGCATCGCACTCTGCACAAGAGCATCCTCTCGGAGGCCCGGAGCCGGGTTCGAATCTCTGCAATCTCTGCTTGCTCTCCGCCCAGCCTTTCCAAGGAGGGTAGAGGCAGGGCTGGAACCTGGAAATCTACTTCTGATTCCAGAGGTCAGTCCTGAAGCAGGCGATGGAACGGTCAATGGAAGCAACTCTGAGCATGCTCAGATGGCATTTCTTTTCTCAGGAGCCAAGTACAGGTGGCTCTTCTGAAATCTGGGGGGCTGGGGCTTCCAGAAATGGGCTGTGGCCATTGGACCATTGGGAATTCACATTTTTGGTACTGAACGTGCTGGTGGGGAGCATAATAATCGTATCTGATTTAATAGCATAGTTCACATGAACAGAAGAAGCTGCCTCTTACTGATTCAGGCTCTTAGAATCACAGAATCATAGAGCTGGAAGAGCCCTCCAGGGTCATCTAGTCCAACCCCCTGCACAGTGCAGGAAATTCACAAACACCTCCCCCCCCGCAACACCCCCAGTGACCCCTGCTCCATGCCCAGAAGATAGCAAAAAGAAAAAAAACCTCCAGGATCCCTGGCCAAACTGGCCTGGAGAAAAATTGCTTCCTGACCCCAAAAAGGCGATCGGCATTTCCCTGGGCGTGTAAGAAAGGGCCACAAGAACTAATCCAATTTTGTGTAGAGCCAGTTTGGTGTAGTGGTTAACTGCGTGGACTCTAATCCTGGAGAACCAGGTTTGATTCCCCACTCCCCCACTTGCAGCTGCTGGATGACCTTGGGCAAGCCATAGTTCTGGCCACAGCTGTTCTTGAAAAAAACAGCAGTTTCTGTCAGAGCTCTCTCAGCCCCACCTACCTCACAGAGGGTGTCTGTTGTGGGGAGGGGGAGGGAAAGGAGTTTGTAAGCCGCTCTGAGACTCCCTCGGGTAGTGAAGGGCGGGGTATAAATCCAATCTCTTCTTCTCCTTCTAAGCACTGAGGCAGCCCTCCCTGCCCTCCCTTCTCGTGATCTGCCTACATTCACAGAATCAGCATGGCTGTCAGATGGCCATCTAGCCTCCGTCTGAAAACCTCCAAAGAAGGAGGTCCATCAAAGTCAGTATTGCCTACTCAGACTAGCAGCCGCTCTCCAGGGCCTTGTGCAGAGGTCTTTCACATCACGTAGGGTCTGGTCCTTTTAACTGGAGGTGCCAGGGATTGAGCCTTGGGCTTTCTGGGACTTTGTGGATGCCACGTGGAGGCTCTGCCACTGAGCCAGCCACAGCCACTCTTTGAGTTGTAGATTTTCAGGCTTGACACAGAGATTCCCCCTACATACCTCTCGTTCCCGTTCATGTAAAGGGTCTTTTTTTTCCCTTTCAAATCACAGCCGATTTATGGTGGCCCCTCATGGGGTTTCCAAGGCAAGAGACGTTCAGAGGTGGTTCACCACTGCCTGCCTCTGCGTATCAACCCTGGACTGCCTTGGTGGTCTCCCATCCAAATCCCGGCCAAGTCGGACCCTGCTTACCTTCCGAGATCTGATGATCAAGCTAGCCTGGGCCATTCATGTCAGGCAAAGGAAGGGGTGGGGTCAGGGGTCATTTCGTAGAAAAAGAGGTGCAGGAGCTCATTAGCATAACTCATTAGCATAACTTATTTGCATATGCCACACCCCCTGACATCACCGGAGGTGTGTCAGAAGGCAACACCCACCGCTCAGGCTCCACTGGACTGTTTTGAATTGCTGGCTATTGGGGGGGGGACGTGCAGATCTGTCCTTGCAGAGGAGGGAGAGCTTGTACCTGAATAAAACTTGGTCTTAAAGGTACCACTGGACTGTTTTGGACCGGGGGGGGCGGGGGGGCTCTGCAATTTACCTGGCTGCTTCTTGCTCTGACTGAGGGCTGCTGGGAGCAGGGGGCGGGGCTTGTTGCATGTGCCCGCCCCCTGGGCTCTTTACTGCCGGAGCTCCGCTCCTGTGCGCTCCTGCAGGAAATGACCCCTGGGTGGGGTTCTGCAAATGGACATCAGGAGACCAAGAAGCCCTGTGAGGAAAGGCTGAGGGACTCAGGAATGTTCAGTCTGGAGAAGAGGAGGTGCAGGGGGGTCGGGACAGGATGGCTCTCTTTTTAAGTGTTTGAAGGGATGCCACTCAGAGGAGGGCAGGGAGCTGTTCCTGTTGGCAGCAGAGGAGAGGACTCGCAAGAATGGGTTTAAATTAAGGGCGGGAAGGTAGCGGCTGGATATTATGGAAAACGTTTTTACAGTATGAGTAGTTCAACAGCGGAATTGGCTGCGTCAGGAGGTGGTGAGCTCCCCCTCCGTGGCAGTCTTTAAGCAGTGTCCGGACAAACACTTGTCAGGGATGCACTAGGCTGATCCTGCATTGAGCTCGGGGTTGGACTAGATGGCCTCTATGGCCCCTTCCAACTCTGTGATTCTATGACAAGTGGCTTAGTCTTCAGTGGCTCTTGTTATATCACTAATTGTCAGCTTGGTCCCACACTATGGAGTTAAAAATCCACACAGTGAGGCCACCGAGCCACCTAAAGGAATCCCTGGGCTTGCAGAAAAGGTGAAAAGGGGAGGGGGTGTTTAAAGAGGGGATTAAAACCTTGGAAAAAACCTCGGATCAGCCTACAGCATCCCTGATGAGTGTACTTGGATCAGCCTAGAGCATCCCTGATGAGTGTTCGCCCAGCCGCTGCTTAAAGACTGCCAGGGAAGGGGAGCTCACCACCTCCCTAGGCAGCTGATTCCACTGTGGTACAACTCTGACTGTCAAAAAGTTTTTCCCACTATCCCGCCCTTAATTTAAACCCATGATTGTGAGTCCTAGCCTTTGCTGCCACCAGGAACAGCTTCCCTGTGGGAGCTGGTCATGGGTGCAAAGCGGGCACGTCTTCCTTCTAGCTTATGGTATGGCCCCTCTATGCGGTGCGATGAGCTGCGGTGGCTCAAGTGGTTAAGACGCTGAACTGCAGGCTGTGAAAGGTCAGTAGTTCAGCAGTTCAAGACCCGGGTGCCGCATGACGGAGTGGGCTCCCGTCTCTAGTTCCAGCTCCTGCCAACCTAGCCGTTCGAAAGCAAGAAATTGCAAGTAGATAAATAGGTACCACTTCGGTGGGAAGGGAACAGCGTTCCGTGCACCTCGGTGTTTAGTCATGCCGGCCACATGACCACGGAAACGTCTTCGGACAGCGCTGGCTCTTCAGCTTTGAAACGGAGATGAGCACCGCAACCCTAGAGTCGGACTCGACTGGCTTTCGAGCAAGGGAAACCTTTACCTTTACCTTTTATGGCCCCTCTGTCAGAGACCCTGTTGGGTGGACTTCCCCGGGCTCAGCTGGCATCGTGAATGTTCTACGGGACACTCGGAATGTGCTCATGGGCTCATCCACAGGTGCTCACCCCGCTCCCTGGCAGCTCCCCACTCCAAGATGTGACCCTTCCTTTCCCAAAGGGGAGGGGCAGTAACTTGGCACGGAGGATGAATCTTTAAACACCGGACAGAGGCCAACCTTCCCTGTGAGTTATTGTCCCCAGTCTTCCCTGGCATAACTTCCCACTCGGGATAAATGGAAACTGTAGCTTTCGCAAGCCTCCAAATCTAAATCAGACAGCCCTGAAGAGCGCTACGGTTCTCACCAGACCTACCAATCCATTTCGTTCCTGAGCATGCGCCAGCTGTGGCTACGTATGTCACAATGAATGCCGCTCAGTGTTGTTGATGCAAGTACCCTGGAAAGGCTGCTCATAAATAAACCATCAATACAAGACTGTGGTGCGCTCGGCTCCGGAGAAAATGGACACTACAAGCTGCATCAATTGGTTTTTTTTGAACATGCTGTTTGTGGGGAGAGTGTTATCGCTAGTTCTGGGGTTTCAGGCCCGGGAGGATTCCCCAAGCCAGTTCCTACCACCTCTGAAGGTCTCCCTGGATTTTGGCATTTTGAATTACTTGGTCATCTTTCTAAAGTGCGACCGATGCATTAGAATTCTCTGTTGTTCCGGTTTTTATTCCTGCATTCTAACAGGGTGAGGGTGCATGTGCAAGACCAAGCCCTACAACAAAAGGCTGAGGGACTTGGGAATGTTCGGTCTGGAGAGTGGGGGGGGACACGATCACTTTCTTTAAGTATTCAAAAGGCTACCACTTAGAGGAGGGCAGGGAGCTGTTCCTGTTGGTGGCAGAAGAGAGGACTCCCAATCATCTGCTTAAATCACAGGCGGAAAGGTACCAGCGTATTACGACTGGTTGTTGTTGTTGTTTTTACAGTATGAATAGTTCAGCAGTGGAATTGGCTGTCTAGGGAAATGGTGAGCTCCCTCTCCCTGGCAGTCTTCATGCAGTGGCTGGATGGACAATTTGGTCAGAGCCAGTTTGGTGTAGTGGTTAAGTGTGCAGACTCTGATCGGGGAGAACCGGGTTTGATTCCCCACTCCTCCACTTGCAGCTGCTGGATGACCTTGGGCAAGCTGTAGTTCTATCAGTGCTGTCCTTGAAAGTGCAGTTCTCTCAGAACTCTCTCAGCCCCGCCTACCTCACAGGGTGTCTGTTGTGGAGAGGGGACAGGAAAGGAGTTTGTAAGCCGCTCTGAGACTCTGAGTGAGGGGCGGGGTATAAATCCAATCTCTTCTTCTTCTTTTTCTTATCAGGGATGCTTTAGGCTGATCCTATGTTGAGCAGGGGGTTGGACTAGATGGCCCGTAGGACGCCCTTCCAAGTCTGTGATTCTATGATTTGCCATGGCTTCCAGTCCAGCCAGTTGATTTGTTCCTTTCCCTCTCCTCTATATTACGGACACACTCGTGCACACAGATGGCACGCAGCAACAAATCTCCGGCATTGACGTGACCGTACATCACCCAGATTTTTGCATGTGCCGTGTTACTATTACTTACGAGCGCATGTGGGCTTCAGTAAAAGGGTGCACAAAAATGACTCCCACAATGCACAATAATACAGAAGTCACTTTGGGGGCAGTGTTTTTTCAGGGGGAAGATGTAAGTAAACTGAAATGTGCAGTGAACTGAACCTGCGCCAATTCATGTTAGAAATTCTCATACGTCCGTATTATAGAGGAGTGGCATTATCAACCATTGCCTGTACACATGCCTTCTCTGTGGTGGCCCCCACCTTGTGAAGTGGTCTCCCTGAATTGGTCAGGAGGGTTCTCACTCTCCCATCTTTCCACAAACAAAGAAAGAGGAGGAGGAGATTGGATTTATACCCCGCCCTTCACTCAGAGTCTGAGAAGGGTTTACAATCTCCTCTCCCTTCCCCTCCCCACAACTGACACCCTGTGCGGTAGGTGGGGCTGAGAGAGCTCTTTTGAGGACTGCTCTTAAGAGAACAGCTCTGAGAGAATTTGTGACTGACCCAAGGTCACACTAGCAGCTGCATGTGGAGGAATGGGGAATCACACCCTGTTCTCCCAGATTAGAGTCCACCGTCCTAACCACTACACCAAACTGGCTCTCAAAACGGAATTATTCAAAAGAGCTTTTCTACACTGGCAATGAGGGTAGTACTGTCCTAAATGATTCACAAAGTCGCTTAGACAAATAATGATGGACCACTCTAGATTATTGTGTAGTTTGCTGTAGTTTGGATCCTACTATGTAGTCTTGCATCGTTTAATCTGTCACTTAATGCTTTGCTTCAGTTGTGCTTTTTTTAAAGTTCTGGTTGGTTCTACAACCCAAATCCTATTTCATTGTTTATTGAACATCCGGTTCTGTTGATTGTATTGACTCACTCAGTGTAATCAGCCTTGAGTCCTGGTGAGAAAGTCGGACTGTAAATATCCCCAATAAATTAGGTGCATTGTAAATCACAGAATGGCCAAGTCCTGTTGGTGCTTGGGGGGGGGGGCAAAAGGGGGAGGTCTTCTGGAGTTTGGACCCACTGGTGGACCTCCTGATGGCACCTGGATTTTGGCCACTCTGTGACACAGAGTGGATGGGCCACTGGCCTGATCCAACATGGCTTCTCTTATGTTCTTGTGTCTGGGGCAGTGAAGCTCTGAATTCCTGGTGCTTGGAGGGCAACAGTGGGAGGGCTTCTGGAGTTCTGGCCCTGCTCGTGGACCTCCTGATAGCCTCTGGGTTTTGCCCACTCTGTGACACAGAGTGGATGGGCCACTGGCCTGATCCAACATGGCTTCTCTTATGTTCTTGTGTCTGGGGCAGTGAAGCTCTGAATTCCTGGTGCTTGGAGGGCAACAGTGGGAGGGCTTCTGGAGTTCTGGCCCTGCTGGTGGACCTCCTGATGGCACCTGGATTTTGGCCACTCTGTGACACAGAGTGTTGGACTGAGTGGGCCACTGGCCTGATCTAACATTGCTTCTCTTATGTTCTTGTGTCTGGGGCACTGAAGCTCTGAATTCCTGGTGCTTGGAGGGCAACAGTGGGAGGGCTTCTGGAGTTCTGGCCCTGCTGGTGGACCTCCTGATGACCTCTGGGTTTTGGCCACTCTGTGATACAGAGTGGATGGGCCACTGGCCTGATCCAACATGGTTTCTCTTATGTTCTTGTGTTTGGGGCAGTGAAGCTCTGAATTCTTGGTGCTTGGGGGGGGAAGAGTGGGAGGGCTTCTGGAGTTCTGGCCCCACTGGTGGACCTCCTGATGGCACCTGGTTTTTGGCCACTGTGTGACACAGAGTGTTGGACTGGATGGGCCTCTGGCCTGACCCAACATGACTTCTTATGTTCCTTTACTCTGTGGAAGCAAACAGCATAGCTTCTCCCCACGATGAATGTGGGCTTCGTTTCACCTCCCTGCCTTGACCTAGTTTTGAAGCAGTTGCTCCCCAGTCCCATCTTGCCCTTTTTTTAGACTCAAGTCAAGAAGATTGACAGTCCAGGGCCACTGTACACTGGAAGAGTCTTCCGAGAGGGACGGTTTTGTTACGAAGATGATATAGAGATCAATTCTTCTCCATGGCAACCAGCCGGCAGAGAAAGGAGAAAGTCGTTTGACAGCACAGAGGAGACCAAAGTTGGCCTTCCTTTGTGGATGGGATTTAAAAGATCAGACTTAGGGAGGTCAGGGATGGGGCTGTGGCATCTCGTGGCATCTCTGCTGAAAGACGAGGTCCGCTTGGAGGGCCCTGCTTGGTGCCCGGCCCTTATTGTACATGCAAATTAGCATTGGTTGGGAGGCTTTGCTGAAATATCCCGTCCCTCTCTGTTCTGCATCTTCCCAGCGCTTGGAGGGCCCTGCTTGGTGTCCGGCCCTTATTGTACATGCAAATTAGCACTGGTTGGAAGGCTTTGCTGAAAAGTCCCGTCCCTCTCTGTTCTGCATCTTCCCACGTGCCTGTAAAGAAGAAGAAGAAGAAGAGATTTATACCCCACCCTTCACTACCCGAAGGAGTCTCAGAGAGGCTTACAATCTCCTCTCCCTTCCCCTCCCCACAACAGAAGAAGAAGAGAGGAAGAGATTGGATTTATACCCCGCCCTTCACTTGGAGTCTCAGAGCGGCTTACAAACTCCTTTCCCTTCCCCTCCCCACAACAGACACCCTGTGAGGTGGGCGGGGCTGAGAGAGCTCTGGCAGAAACGGCTCTTTTTCAAGGACAGCTGTGCCAGAGCTTGTGACTGACCCAAGGTCACATCAGCAGGTGCAAGTGGAGGAGTGGGGAATCAAACCCAGTTCTCCCAGATTAGAGTCCGCACACTTAACCACTGCACCAAACTGGCTCACAGACACCCTGTGAGCAATGCTCCCTCTAAGCTGTGGAGTCTTGTGAGCAAGAATTCTACTTTGTGAGCTACTGGCCTTAAAGTTGTGAGCAAGTGATCAATTTATTAGTTTGCTCTGGAGCTGTCCTTCCTGAGCTAAGACAAAAATGTGTGAGCCAGAGGCTAAAAAACTGTGAGCTAGCTCACACTAACTCAGCTTAGAGGGAACACTGCCTGTGAGGTAGGTGGGGCTGAGAGAGTGCTCAAGGACTGCTCTTAAGAGAACAGCTCTGAGAGAACTTGTGACTGACCCAAAGTCACACCAGCAGCTGTGTGTGGAGGGGTGGGGAATCAAACCCATTTTCCCCAGACTAGAGTCCACGCTCTTAACTACTACTCCGAACTGGCTCTCTGGCCATGTACTGATGCTTGAAATGGTGGGTTCTGGGGCAGATGGATAGAACACGCCCATAGGAATGTCTGAAACTGACCTTTTCTGAGATCAGTTCTCTCTCTCTCATCCGTATCCTACCCTTTCTCCCAAATCCTCCACTTGGTCCTGGCTCCACTGCTGGACCTCCTGATGGCACCTGGTGTTTTTGGCCACTGTGTGACAGAGTGTTGGACTGGATGGGCCATTGGCTTCTCTTATGTTCTTATGGTCTCATCCTCACAATACACCTGCAAGGGAGGTGAAGCTGAGAGAGAGTGACTCTCCAGAGTTCCTCAAAGGAACTTCATGGACGAGAGGGAAGAATCAAGTGCAGGTATTCCTTAGGGTTACCAGCTCCGCGTTGGGGAATACCTGGAGATTTGGGGGGGGGGGGGGTAGGCTTGCCAGGCCCCTCGGCAGGAGAGGGAAAGTGGGCTTACCAGGAACAGGGAGTTTCATCAGACAATCCCAGATTGTAGTCCAGTGTTCTTAACCAGTACACCACAGTGGCTCACCAGCTGTCTGAGTCCCAGATGGGGTGGGGCAAGCAAATGCTGCTGCCAAGCTGGCTGCCCCCCTCCAATGGGAAACGGTGTGTGTGTGGGGGGGTTCTCCACACCATCTCCTGCACATTTCAAATGAGCACATGTGGCTTGGTAAAAACAATGGAAACAAAACAAAACCAAACCAAAATGGTCATGTGTCACTCTTTACACATGCAGTCTTGCCTGATGGTGAAATGCAACATGCAAAGAATTTCAGTACAGCTATATGCAACGCTCCCTCTAAGCTGTGGAGTCTTGTGAGCAAAAGTTCTACTTTGGGAGCTACTGGCATTAAAGTTGTGAGCAAGCAATTTGGCTACTGCATAGTTTGCTCTGGAGCGTCCTTCCTGGGCGAAGACAAAAATGTGTGAGCCAGAGGCTAAAAAACTGTGAGCTAGCTCACACTAACTCAGCTTAGAGAGAACACTGGCTATATGAAGAATCGCAGCTATATGAAGAGCTCTGTTCCTCAGGCCAGGAGCCATCTTGGCCATGTGGCCTGGCCCGCCGGGTACAGGGAGCCTGAGCAGACGGGACATCTTTAGAATCTTGTGTTAACTGTCTAAGTTTGTACGTACCTACTCTGACTGTGACCTCTAGTCAGAGTAAGTGTTAGAACCAGGGACAGAGGATGCGATTCCGACCGACTTTTCTTTGTTCTTCTGGTCGGCTGATCTGACGCTGTGCTAAAAGGGGGCTGGTAACCTTTTTCTCTTTTTAATAAATATTTTACTCTTCAAGCGGGTAGTGTTCTCTGGACCACATAGTTTCCCCAACCGCCTTAGACCACGCTACTGTAAGAGGAGAGTCCCAGGATGGGGGAAGGCGAGCAGCCAAGGCACCTATTGCCCAATCCTCCAGGGGACCTCCAAAGAAGGAATTTGGTCCCTGTGGTCACCAATGCTCCCTCTAAGCTGTGGAGTCTTGTGAGCAAAAATTCTACTTTGTCAGCCACTGGCATTAAAGTTGTGAGCGAGCAATTTGGCTGCTGCGTAAATTAGGTTGCTCTGCAGCCGTCCTTCCTGAGCGAAGACAAAAATGTGTGAAGCAGATGCTAAATAATTGTGAGCTAGCTCACACTAACTCAGCTTAGATGGAACATTGGCTGTAACCAGGTGCTGGGTATCAGGAGACCAGAGGCAGGGCCTCAGTTTGAGGTGTCAGGAGTCTGTCCCTCCTGGCAGGAAGACCCCAACAGGACAGTGGTGGCAGTGCACCGTAGGGGAAGGAAGCGGAATAGCACCCTCCAGGAATTGGCACAAGCCAAGGAGTGGGGGCTGGCAGAACAGGGCCTATATAAGTCAGAGCAGGCCTGTTCCGCCACAGATGGGGAAGGCACAAACGAGCTGAAGGAAGGTTGGCCAAACGCCCATGTCCCAATTTCAGAATTAATTTTAGGAAACCTGCTGGTTAAACTGGAGTTCTTGAGAAATGGAAAGATGTTCCGTGTGAGAGCCCAAACGACGGGAACTAACAACAGAGGAACACGGAAGGCCAGCATGGTGTCGTGGTTAGAATGTCAGACTAGGACGGGGGAGACTCGGTGTTTGTAACCCTGCTCTGCCAGGAATGCTCGCTGGACGACCTTGGGCCAGTCACGCAATGTTCCGTGTGAGAGCCCAAACGACGGGAACTAACAACAGAGGAACACGGAAGGCCAGCATGGTGTCGTGGTTAGAATGTCAGACTAGGATGGCGGAGACTCGGTGTTTGAAACCCTGCTCTGCCAGGAATGCTCGCTGGACGACCTTGGGCCAGTCACGCACCCTCAGCCTAACCGACCTCACAGGGTTATTGGGCGGATAAGATGGAAGAGCCCAAGTCGTACCTCGTCTTGAAATGGGGGACTCCCGGGTCAATCCTGGAGCACGCGCACCGCATCCACATCACCAGGAAGTGACGCAACCAGGCCGGGCACGCTGGTGGCGGGGCCACGGCCATTCGAGGGAAAACCATAGAGTTTTCCCTCGGATGACCGTGGCCCCGCCCCCAGCGTGCCCGGCGTGGTCGCGTCACTTCCTGGTGATGTGCACGTCGGGATGGAGTTCCCCCCGGGGCCCGATCTGGCGGCGGTAGGGAACGGGCCTCTGAGGCGGGGTTTTCCCCGCCCCCTGGGGGGACTTGGCAAGCCTA
>NW_015171687.1:22887-27250 GCF_001447785.1 Gekko japonicus
GGGCCCAAAGACCTCCACTGACTGCCTTTACTCTCTAATGACAGCATAGGGTTGCCAGCTCTGGGTTGGGAAACACCTGGAGATTGTGGGGGTGGAGCCCAGTGTTCCCTCTAAGCTGAGTTCGTGAGAGCTAGCTCAGTTTTTTAGCCTCCCGCTCACACATCTTTGTCTTAGCTCAGGAAGGATGGGCTCCAGAGCAAACTCATGTATGCAGCAGCCACATTGCTCACTCACAGCTTTCATGCCAGTCGCTCACCAAATAGAATTTTTGCTCACAAGACTCCACAGCTTAGAGGGAGCATTGGTGGAGCCTGGGGAGGGCGTGGTTTGAGGAGGGGAGGGGACCTCGCTGGGGTATAATACCACAGAGTCCACCTCCCCAAGCAGCCATTTTCTCGGGGGGGGGATGAACTCTAACCTGGAGACCCCTTGTGATTCCAGGAGATCTCCAGCCACCACCTGGAGACTGGCAGCCCTGCACTCAACTGACCCTAGAGAGAAGGATCCTTGTGCAAACTGATCGTATCCGCACGAAGAAATGCATATTTTACCAAACACTGCATGCAAAATCCTGTCTAATCTGGGAGAACCCGGTTTGATTCCCCACTCCTCCACTTGCACCTGCTGGATGACCTTGGGCAAGCCATAGTTCTGATCAGGGGTCATTTCCGGAGCTCCGGCAGTAAAGAGGCCACGGGGCGAGCACATGCAACAAGCCCCACCCCCTGCTCCCAGCAGCCCCAGGCCACAAGGAGCAAGAAGCCTGCCTGCCTGCCTGCCTGCCTTCCTTCCTTCCTTCCTTCCTTCCTTCCTTCCTTCCTTCCTTCCTTCCTTCCTTCCTTTCTTTTTCTTCCTTTCTTTTTCTTTCTTTCCTTCCTTCCTTCCTTCCCTCCCTCTCCCTCCTTATCCTTCCTTCCTTTCTTCCTTTCTTTCTCTCTCTCTCTCTCTCTCTCTCTCTCTCTCTCTCTCTCTTTCTCTCTTTCTTTCAAGAACAAAAAGTAAACAACAGTCCAGTGGCATCTTTAAGGCCAAGGTTTATTCAGGTACAAGCTCTCCCTCCTCTACTAGGGCATTCCCCCCTCCCCCTAGCTAGCAATCCAAACCAGTCCAGTGGAGCCTGAGCGGTGGGTGTTGCCTTCTGACACACTTTCGGTGATGTCAGGGGGTGTGGCATATGCAAATAAGTTATGCTAATGAGTTATGCTAATGAGCTCCTGCACCTCTTTTTCTACGAAATGACCCCTGGTTCTGATAAGAGCTTTCCTTGAAAAAGAGCCGTTTCTGTCAGAGCTCTCTCAGTCCCACCTACCTCAGAGGGTGCCTGTTGTGGGGAAGGGAAGGGAAGGGAAGGGAAAGGAGAGATCAGAGTCTCTTCTTTCGAAAGGCCGTCCCTCCGCCAGGGCCAGGGGAAGAAGCGATTCAGCGCCCACACTGGGCAGATTCCTGGGACATTTTGCCCTGTCATGTGTTTTTCCGAGGCGTTGTTTTGTAGCCAGCCGAATGGGCCCATGGGCCGGCTCTCAGCAGCAGGCCCACTCGGCGACGTGGAGGGCCGTGTGGCCGAGACAAAGGAGGGCTTGTTTGGCAGTGCTGGGGGGGGGGGCTGTTGACTGAGGCTTTGGACTTGGGATGCCAGCCCAGGGCTCTTTTGCTCTGGCAGCTCTTTGCGCCTTGTTGCTCGGGCAGAGCAGAGGAGGAGAAGAACTCGGGGCCGCAACCCCGGGCTAACAAGGCGGGACGGAATGTGCCAAGCGGAGACGCCCACAGAGCAGGGAGATGGCGGAGCCAACGGCCTGAGAAGAGGGGGAGATGCTTCTGGCGAAGAGAACTGTGGGGGGGGCCACCCGGGGATCGGAAGGACATTTTCAATGTTTTGCTGGCGCTGGCGGCGGAGGGAGCGGAGTGCAGTGGGATCCCTGAGTGCGCTTTTCTGGGGGGGAGAATGAAGTCTGGTTGCCAGCTCAAGGCTGGGGAATTCCTGGAGATTAAGGGGGGGCGGGTGAGAGTGGAGGGGAGGAACCTTTGTAGGATAGAATTTTTTGAATGATCATAATCGTTTTTCTGAGCTCCGAGTTTTAGGAGTATTAGGTGGTTTTAAGAGGTGGTTTGATCTTATGCTGGCTTTTGATGGTAATAAACACTGATTGACTGAATGACTGACTGCCACAGGATTCACACTCCAAAGCATCCATTTTCTTCAGGGGAACTGACCTATGTTTGGTGTAGTGTGCGGACTCTAATCTGGGAGACCGGTTTGATTCCCCACTCACTTGCACCTGCTGGATGATCTTGGGCAAGCCGTAGTTCTGATAAGAGCTGTCCTTGAAAAAGAGCAGTTTCTGTCAAGAGCTCTCTCAGCCCCACCTACCTCACAGAGTGTCTGTTGTGGGGAGGGGAAGGGAAAGGAGTTTGTAAGCTGCTCTGAGACACCTTTGGGTAGTGAAGGGTGGGGTAGAAATCCAATCTCTTCTTCTTCTTCTTCTTCTTCTTCTTCTTCTTCTTCTTCTTCTTCTTCTACCTCACAGGGTGTCTGTTGTGGGGAGGGGGAAAGGAAAAGGAGTTTGTAAGCCACTCCTTCGGGTAGGGAAGGGCAGGGTATAAATCCAATCTCTTCTTCTTCTATGTTGTCTGGAGATCAGTTGTAATTAAGTAGGGAGGCCAGCCTCCAGGTGGGGCCTGGGGATCCCCCAGAATTACAGCTCCTCTCCAGACTACAGTTTCCCAGGAGAAAATGGCTGCTTAGAAGGTATGGCATTGTGCCACACTCAGGCCCCTCTCCTCCCCAGCCTTCACCCACAAATCTCCAGGAGTTTCCCAGCATGGATCTGGCAACCCTTTGCCCCCTCTGGTGGCCACGGGGGACCTGGAAACCCCAGCACTTGACAGGCCCTCCATAGTCACCAGCAGGGGATGGGAGGAGAGTTAAGGTTGCCAACTCCGGGTTGGGAAACTCCTGGAGGTTTGGGGGTGGAGCCTGGGGAGGACCAGGACTTCAGATCCTGCAGAGCGGCTGCCAGTCTGAGTAGACAATACTGACCTTGATGGACTAAGAGTGATTCAGTATAAGACAGCTTCATGTGTGTTTAGGGAGGGGCTGTGGTTCAGTGGCGGAGAATCTGCTTGGAGTGCAGAAGGTCTTAAGTTCAGTCCCCGGCATCTCCGGCGGAAAGAACCAGGCAGTAGGTGAAATGAAAGATCTGAGAGACCCTGGAGAGCAGCTGCCAGTCTGAGTAGACAATACTGACCTGGGTGGACCCAGGGTCCGATTCAGTAGAAGGCAGCTTCATGGGTGTTCCTGTGTGATGAAAGAGCTGCGAAGGGAAGAGGTTGTGGGAAGAAATGCCAAACGGCCGTGTTTGTGAGGCAGCTGCTCAGTCGCCCAGAACCCCACTGCGCATTCACGGGCTGTGCCGTTTAAGCCGGTGTAGAAGGCATGGCTTCGCACGTACCCCTCGAAAGCGTTTTCTAATCCTTCCCCAGCGAGTGGGAAATTACAGCCGCACTCTTAAATGCACATTTATCAGGTTTCTGAGCCGACCGGCGGCTGATTTACCATCGCTTTTCAGCTTCCTCGTGCTTTACAACGCAGGTGCCATTTCTGTCCTAGTGAAAATGATGGCGCTGACTTTTCTTTTCTTTTGTAAAAAAAAAAAAAGAAATCTAGCTTCTCTTTTTTTAAAAAAAAGAAATCCAGCAGCCGGCTATCAATTCTGGCTTCCAATACGAAAAAGTCTAGCAGTTGACCAAGAAGTAAAAAAATAAAAATAAAACCAGCCATTCCAATTTTCCCCTTCCTTCCCCAGAGTACTGGTGCCTGTAACGTTGGTCAGGGGACAGGGGTTTTAATGCACGTTATTGCTCTTTCAGTGAACATCAAAAGCAGAATAAAATTAAGTAGCGCAAGCAACTGTGTGCAGATGGGCTTGATTTGCATAATGGATGCAAGTTGCAAATTTCTTTAACACAAAATCTTTGTGTGTGTGTGTGCGTGTGTGTTTTTTAAAAACGCTATACATAGTTGTAGTGAGAACTGTTCTGGTAACACAGCACAGTGGCGGAATGCTGTTCCATCCCCCCATAAAGAAGAAAAAATCCCCTTTACATGGAAAAGTAACATAGGCCCCGGTCATACGGGCCGGAAAATGCGGGGGGGGGAGCGTGGCTGTTTGCCCCGGGGCAAAATAACACGCGGTTGCACGAGCAGACGTCCCATGGAGGTCCCGTGGAGGTCCCATGGTTAGGGGGAGGTGCCGATTACAGGACAATCCTGCGGCGCTGCAAAGAAGCAGGGCCGCGGGGCAAACGGGGTTGTGTGTTTTTTAAAACACTAAAGTGTGTGCATGCTCCATTGGGTGCTTGTGCG
>NW_015171687.1:27270-31290 GCF_001447785.1 Gekko japonicus
TTGCGCGAGGGGACATCGGCGGGCACCGGAACTACCACCGGAAACGCGATCAGACACCTGCCCATGCCCCGCGGTTTCCGGAAACTAGTACCTCGGAGGTACTAGTTTTTTACAGCGCATCTTCGGAGTGAAGCCTCGGGTGAGCCACAGGAGCTCTACGCTTCCCAGATGTGGCGGTGAGATCGCACCCTGAAAATCCGCCTATCTTCCGTCTCTCTAGCGTGCCTAATGCTCCATGTGACCGCAGCCATAGAATCATAGAGCTGGAAGGGACTCCAGAGTCATCTAGTCCAACCCCCTGCACAAGGCAGGAAATTCACAAATATCTCCCCCTCCACACCCCCACTGACCCCTGCTCCATGCCCAGAAGATGGCAAAAAACCTCCAGGATCTCCAGCCAAACTGGCCTGGAGAAAAATTGCTTCCTGACCCCAAAGTGGCAATCGGCATTTCCCTGGGCATGTAAGAAGGGGCCACGAGAACTAAGCACTGAGGCAACCCTTCCTGCCCTCCCTCTCATGATCTGCCTAAGTTCACAGAATTAGCATTAGCCATCTAGCCTCCCCTTAAAAACCTCCAAATAAAGAGAGCCCACCACCTCCCAAGGAAGCCTGTTCCACTGAGGAACCACTCTGTCAGGAAGTTCTTCCTAATGTTTAGCCGAAAACTCTTCTGATTTAATTTCAACCCGTTGGTTCTGGCCCGACCTTCTGGGGCAACAGAAAACAACTTCGCACCATCCTCTATAGGACAGCCCTTCAAGTACTTGGAGACGGTGATCATATCACCTCTCAGTCGTCTCCTCTCCAGGCTATGCATACCCAGCTCCTTCGACCTTTCATGTCAGGGTTAAGGCTGGGCTTGTATCTTTTCACTGTGTACCATGTGGAAGTGAACAGAAAAGAGCAAGAGTCCAGTAGCACCTTAAAGACTAACAACATTTGTGGCAGGGGATGAGCTTTTGTGAGTCACGGCTCACTTCTTCAAATACAACTAGTATGTGAGTCCATCTGTCCTTATATCTTAAAGAATGGAGTAATTTCAAATGCCAAATGACAAGAGCAGGCAAATAACAATAGCAGGTGAATGACAATAGCAGGCATGATTGGATTAGGTGTGATATGCAGAGGGGTAGTAGGCATGGAGAAATCGGCATTGGTAGTGAGACAGGAAACCTAGGTTTCAATTCAGTCCAGGATGTGTTGTCTTGAGCTTCATTATCAGCTGCAATTCAGCAGCATGTGGAAATGAGGGTTTGTTTGTTTTTCATATGGAAGACCATTCAGTAAATAGAGCCCCATACTTGTAGCCTGAAGCTTTATTTATTTATTTATAGTCCACCTTTCTCATAGGGACCCAAGGCAGATTACACAAAGTGAGTCAATGCAGTCAACAAAATGGGGCATTCAATAACTAATATGTTATGCTATTAGACTGGAAACCATAGCATAAGTGTAAATGGAGCATATCAAGTGGTACCGAAATTACATAATAGGATCCCACTTACAATATGCTATAAACAGCCATAAAGAGACCACAAGCAGTGTTCCCTCTAAGCTGAATTAGTGTGAGTTAGCTCACAGTTTTTTGGCCTCCAGCTCACAGATTTTTGTCTTAGCTCAGGAAGGATGGCTCCATAGCAAACTAATGTATGCAGTAGCCAAATAATTCGCTCACAACTTTAATGCCAGTAGCGCACAAAGTAGAATTTTTGCTCACAAGACTCCACAAGTGGTCAATCAATGAAGGGTTTGGAGAACAGGAGTAATCTGCGTGCTCAGGCTAGGCCAGTGTTTCCTAACCTGTGGGCCAGGACTCAAAATTGGGTTGCAAAGCCTCCGAAAGTAGGTCACCAGTAGGGTTGCCAGCAATGCTCCCTCTAAGCTGTAGAGTCTCGTGAGCAAAAATTCTACTTTGTGAGCCGCTGGCATTAAAGTTGTGAGCGAGAGATTTGGCAGCTGCATAAATCAGTTTGCCATGGAGCCATCCATCCTGAGCTAAGACAAAAATGTATGAGCCGGAGGCTAAAAGACTCTGAGCTAGCTCACACTAACTCGGCTTAGAGGGAACACTGGTTGCCAGAGTTGCCGGTGGAGGCGGAGGTCCCCTGCCACCAGGCCCCACTGCCCTGCCACCGATCAGCGGGCTGGTGGGGGGAACATATCCCGAAAAAGAGGGAGATCCTGCCGACATGCCGTGTCTACGTCACTGCCCATGTGATCCAGAAGTGACGTCATAATGTCCGGCCCATTGGGGCGACACTCTGCCATTTGGGCAAAAGCTCTATGGTAGAAGCTAAAGCTACTATAGAGTTTTTGCCCAAATACCAGAGCGCTGCCCTAATATCCCTGACATGATAATGTCACTTCCAGGACATGTGGGCAGTGATGTGGGAATGCTGCTGCATGTCGGAAGCAGGGGTCATTTCGTAGAAAAAGAGGTGCAGGAGCTCATTAGCATATCTCATTAGCATAACGTATTTGCATATGCCACGCCCCCTGACATCACCGGAAGTGTGTCAGAAGGCAACACCCACCGCTCAGGCTCCACTGCACTGTTTTCGATTGCTATCTATTGCGGGGGGGGGGATCGTGCAGATCTGCCCTTGCAGAGGAGGGAGAGCTTGTACCTGAATAAAACTTGGTCTTAAAGGTGCCACTGGACTGTTTTGGACCGGGGGGCCGGGGAGGGGGAGCTCTGCAACTTACCTGGCTGCTTCTTGCTCTGACTGAGGGCTGCTGGGAGCAGGGGGTGGGGCTTGTTGCTTGTGCCCGCCCCCTGGGCTCTTTACTGCCGGAGCTCCGCTCCTGTGTGCTCCTGCAGGAAATGACCCCTGGTCGGAAGGATCTCCCTCTTTTTCGGGATGAGATCCCCCCACCAGCCAGTAGATTGGTGGCAGGGCAGCGGGGCCTGGTGGCGAGGGACCTCCGCCTCCACTGGCTTGGCCTCCCTCCTGCTCCTGGTAAGGCCCCCCATTCCCTGTCGGTGGGACCTGGCAATCCTAGTCATGGGCCAGCAGCCCTCCCTGGTGGCCACCCCTGCCCTTCCCACTGCTCTCTCTTGTATCTCGGAAACCAAGATCTGACCTGGAAACGGTATCTTCTATGTCATACCTCAGTTGATATTTTTTTTCTTCACTGCATCTACCTGTCTACCTGTCTATCAAGTAGATGGAGAGCCAGTTTGGTGTAGTGGTTGATCAAGTAAAACGTGTCCTGATGGAGAGCCAGTTTGGTGTAGTGGTTAGGCGCGCGGACCCTAATCTGGGAGAACCGGGTTTGATACCCAGCTCCTCCACATGCAGCTGCTGGTGTGACCTTGGGCCAGTCACAGTTCTCTCAGAGCTGTTCTGGAAAGAGCAGTTCTCAAAAGAGCCCTCTCAGCCCCACCTGCCTCACAGGGTGTCGGTTGTGGGGAGGGGAAGGGAAAGGAGACTGTAAGCCACTCTGAGACTCCTTTGGGTAGTGAAGGGCGGGGAATAAATCCAATCTCCTCCTCTTCCTTCTTCTTCCTAGAGTGGGTTTCTTAGAATCATAGGGGGGATTAGCGGGGGTAATGGAGAAGGAGAGGGTGGGCAGAGGCTGGAAGGTAACCTCCATATGCAAAGGCTGTGTATGTCGGAATGCCACTCGCTTGAGGTTCATAGTGGGGGCGGCTGCGTCCTTTGTGTGATGGTTGTTGCTTTCTCAAAAACATCTGGTTGGCCCCAGTAGGAAATGGAATGCTAAACCAGATGGATGTCCAGGCGATCGTTTGCCTAGGGCACCAAAAAATCTTGGGCCAGCCTTGGAAGGGTCACCCTACCAAGCAGGGGTCCCTCAGTGAGGACTAGATCCTTGGGCATGCCAAATTGGGGGACATGGGGAGCCAACTCCCCCACTGACCTTTCACAGGGAGAAAAGTCTCTGGGCCGTACGAGGGTGTTATGAAGTGCTGCTCTCCTTCCCTTCATTGTCGATTATGTTCATACACAGGGGTCATTTCGTAGAAAAAGAGGTGCAGGAGCTCATTAGCATAACT
>NW_015171687.1:31460-32674 GCF_001447785.1 Gekko japonicus
ACGTTTTTGGGCTTGGGGGGCGGGGGGGGCTCTGCAACTTACCTGGCTGCTTCTTGGTCTGACTGAGGGCTGCTGGGAGCAGGGGGTGTGGCTTGTTGCATGTGCCCTCCCCCTGGGCTCTTTACTGCCGAAGCTCCGCTCCTGTGCGCTCCTGCAGGAAATGACCCCTGTTCATACACCAGGTTGAATTTTAGAACAGATAAAACAGTTCAAAGAAGAAGAGCAGGGGGAGACGGATCCTCGGCCGGACTTGGAACCAGACGCGGGGGTGAGGCGCCTGGCTGCCTCCTGCCCTCCTTCTGATGGCTCTGTCCACCAGTAGCTGGGAGGCTCTTGAGATAGATCCAGGCATGAGGAAGAGAAACCTGGCTTCTCCCTCTACTCTGTCTTTTCATTTGACGAGAAGCGCAAATTCGCTTGATGGGTGTGTCGTTAACTTGTGGGACTCGTGGCTGCAGTGATGTGTGGGTCAATTGATGCATGCAAAGTGGAACCTCCATGTTCAGAGGCAGAATACCTCCGTAAACCAGCTGCTGGAGAGCAATGATAGGGACAAGTCTTGGCCTTTGACACGGCTTGTAGACCTTCCAGTTATCTCATCGGTCATTGTGGGGCAACAGGGGCCTAGCAATCTTTAAGTGGCGGCTGGACAAACCCTTGTCAGAGATGCTCTAGGCTGATCCTGCATTGAGCAGGGGGCTGGACTAGATGGCCTCTATGACCCCATCCAGCTCTGTGATTCTATGAGAGTTCTGAGTGAGCTATGACTGGCCCAAGGTCATCCAGCAGGCTTCGTGTGGAGGAGTGGGGAATCAAACCCGGTTCTTCAGATTAGAGTCCGCCACTATACCACTTGGCAGCAATGACACCACCAGATGGCTGCTAGATACCCAGGGGCTGTGTTTTTCAAACCAAAGCAAGGAACACACTTGAAGACATGAACCCACCTTGTACTGAACCAGACCATTGGTCCATCAAATTCAGCATTGTCTATTCAGACCAGCAGGAGCGTTCTGGGGTCTCAGACCGATCTCTTTCACATCACCATCACAGAAGAAGCAAATAAGAGTAGTGTTGCCTGCTGCATCACTGACCTACTATTGTCGAGTTGAGGAGGAGAAGAAGAAGAAGAAGAAGAAGAAGAAGAAGAAGAAGAAGAAGAAGAAGAAGAAGAAGAAGAAGAAGAAGAGGAGGAGGAGGAGGAGGAGGAGGAG
>NW_015171687.1:33701-35343 GCF_001447785.1 Gekko japonicus
CCGCGGCTGATCTCTGCGGAGATCGGGTGCGGGAAACGCCGGGCGCATGCACTTAAAGGGGCCCCTTTAAGTGCAGGGAGCTGGCGCCGCTGGAAGATCGGGCAGGTGGGGGGACGTCCCCAACATGACATCATCACTTTGGGGATGCCCCACCTCCTCCAGGAACGCCCCCCAAAAGTCCCCCGCTGGGGGTGAAGATGGGACTTGGCAACCCTACAAGAACCTAAGAAGAGCCCTGCTGGATTAGAGCAGTTTTCCATCTAGTCCAGCATCCCGTCTCACACAGTGGCCTATTCCTCTGGAGGGCCAACAGCAGGGCAGAGAGGCCGAGGCCTACCCTTCAAAAGAACATAAGAAGAGCCCTGCTAGATCAGACCAGTAGTCCCTCTAGTCCAGCATCCTGTCTGGATGAGCCAGTTTGGTGTAGTGGTTAAGTGTGCGGACTCTAATCTGGGAGAACCGGGTTTGATTCCCCACTCCTCCACTTGCACCTGGCTGGATGACCTTGGGCAAGCCATAACTCTGGCACAGCTGTTCTTGAAAAAGAGGAGTTTCTGTCAAGAGCTCTCTCAGCCCGACCTACCTCACAGGGTGTCTGTTGTGGGGAGGGGAAGAGGAAGGAGTTTGTAAGCCGCTCTGAGACACCTTTGGGTAGTGAAGGGCGGGGTATAAATCCAATCTCTTCTTCTTTTGTCTCACAAAATGGCCTCAACCAGTTCCTCTAGGGGGCCAACAACAGGGCATAGAGGTTGAGGCCTTCCCCTCATAAGACCATCAGAAGAACCCTGCTGGATCAGACCAATAGTCCATCTAGTCTCACACAGTGGCCAGCCAGTTTCTTTGGAGGGCCCACAACAGGGCAGGACCACTTTACTCAACTGTCGAGGGGAATCCTTTGCCCCCATACATATGGCTTATCGATTACAGCCCATGCCTATAAATCTGAGAGGGGAGTATATCGATTTTAATTCTGTAAATTCCAGAGAGGCAATATATACTATTTCATAGTATTTTATGGCATTTTTAAAACTCTGCTGATTATGTGTTTTTTTATCTGCTTTTATTTATAGCCTATGATCGTTGTAATGACCATTCCGGCTGAAACAATAAATTCCATTTTACAACTTTGAATCCCCTTCATCTCCTCCTGTCAGGATACATCATTTTAGTTCAGATCTCTTCCAGTACTGTGACGCGTTTCATGGTACCCTGCCACTCTAACTGTGTCAGGAACATATAACCCGGTTTATTATCGGTAGTTGCTGCTAGGACAGTCACTGGTCAGCCCAAGGCAGAGTTACACTCTCCTAAACCCCTTGATTTCAAAGGAGTTGGAGAGGGATGGTTTTGCTGATGATTTCATTGGCAGTGTTTTAGTTGGGTCACCACAAGGACTAGAACAGGGGTGGCCAAACTTGCTCAACGTAACGGCCCCATAGATTAAACATCAGATGTTTGAGAGCCGCAAGACAGGAACAAATATTGCACACGCGTTTTTATTTTATTTTTAAATATGCAAATTTGCTTTATATTAACATTAAATGAGACTGCCAAAAATAAAAAAGGGGTAAAAACAGATATTGATAACGATATTGATTTGTTCGCTAATGATTTTGATTTGTCTAAGAGAGAGAGATGGAAA
>NW_015171688.1:0-3894 GCF_001447785.1 Gekko japonicus
CGGCCCCCTGTGGAGTTTTGAAGACAAGAGATGGACACACTTGGTTTGCCACGGCCTGCCTCTGTGTCACAGCCCTGGGCTTCTTTGGTGGTCTCCCGTCCATGTACTCTCCAGGGCTGACCCTGCTTGGCTTCTGAGGTCTGATGAGATCGGAGCCATCGTATGATTTGCAGGACTGAGTGCAAAGTGCCGCCGCGTCGCGGCCGACTTATGGCACACCTGTAGGGTTTTCAAGGCCTACCTCAGCACAGTGACTTCCCTGGTGGTCTCTCATCCAAGTACCAACCATGGGGGACCCTGCTTACCTTGTGAGATCTGACACGGTTGGATTAGCCGGTTGGCATTAATCAGATCCTTTTTAAGGTGTGGTGACCAGAAAAAACAGGATCAGAGCCAGTTTGGTGTAGTGGTTAGGAGCATGGACTCTAAATCTGGGAGAACTGGGGTTGGATTCCCCGCTCCTCCACATGCAGCTGCTGGGTGACCTTGGGTCAGTCGTAAGTTCTCTCAGAGCTGTTCTCTCAAGGGCAGTTCTCCAAAGAGCTCTCTCTCAGCCCAACCTAACTCACAGGCAACGTTCCCTCTAAACTGTGGAGTCTTGTGGGCAAAAGGGCTCTCTCAGCCCCACCTACCTCACAGGGTGTCTGTTGTGGGGAGGGGGAGGGAAAGGGATTGTATGCTGCTCTGAGACTCCTTCGGGTAGTGAAGGGCGGGGTATAAATCCAATCTCTTATTATTATTGTTATTATTATTGTTTAAGTGCAGGGCTCGTACACATAACAAACTCAAGAAACATTACAGTTCACAGCATTCAGATGCAAAAAGATAATTTAAAAAAACAGAGAGAGATATGTGCAGCCAGTTTATCATCCCGACTTCCTACTGCAGAAGAGCAGATAAGCAACTTGTTATCAGCCAGCCATTATCCTGCAAGCTCTCCAGATGGCTTCAAGAACATTTACCCCTTTTGTTTTGTTTTTGCTCCTTCCCGGTGAGTGAAGGGACAGAAACGTATGAGGGCTCGTAATGGCAAATCGATAAGGGAGAGCTTTGAAGGGGGGGGGTGTCTCCCTGACAGAGGCTCATGAAAGATTTAAGGTATTTATTTTTTTGCCTTTTCATAATTACTTCTCACAGTTGTGGGGTTTTCGCTGCTGCACGCTAGGAACTCCAGATGACAAAGTACACACAGAAGTCTTCCACCGGAAGCTTTGACACCGAGCCATAGGAGTTGTGCGCCTCCACATAAGAACATAAGAGACGCCAATGTTGGATCATGCCAATAGCCCACCCAGTCCAACACTCTGTGTCACACAGTGGCCAGAAATACCAGTGCCAACAGGAGGTCCACCAGTGGGGCCAGGACATTAGAAGCCCTCCCACTGTTGACCCCCCCCCAAGCACCAAGATGACAGAGCATCACTTGCCCCGGAGTCCCTATCTATACCTTGTGGCTAAGAGCCACTGATGGACCTCTGCTCCATATGCTTATCTAATTCCCTTTTGAAGCCGTCCATGCTTGTAGCCGCCACCACTTCCTGTGGCATGGTCACCACCCAATGGGACAAGAGGCCGGCGAAACCGCATTTTGTTCTGCGGGCCAGAAGCCCGCTGCAAAATCCTGGAACAAAACATACACGCACCACCACGCACACAAACGCAGAGTAACTATTTGCAAACGGCATGACAGTTTATTGGCTGGATAATAAGGGACGGGCAACTCAAAAGGGCTGCAGGACAGCCTCTCTGTACGATGCTGTTCCCTGAAGGTTAAAAGGGTCTGTTCCAACATGGGCAGCTCTAAACGAGAGTAGGGATCAACCTAGCTAGATGCCTACCAGGGGCCGCCAAAAAGACAAAGCAGCAGGTTCCAGATCGAATCAAGACTGAACTCTCCTCAGAAGCTAAAAATGACTAAACTGAGGCTACTGTACTTTGGTCACGCCATGAGAAGACAAGAGCCCATTTGGGGAGGGCGGTAGATAAATCTAATAAAATAAATAAACAAATAAACAAGAGTCACTGAAATAATAATGCTAGGAAAAAATCGCGGGCAGCAGGACACGAGGAAGACCCAGCAGTCTGCAATACACAAGCAAAACTGTCAACGACCAGGCATTTGGGAGGGTATTAATTCAGGGGGTCAGGTGGGCTTGAAGCTCAACATCAAAAAAACTAAGATCATGGCATCCGGCCCCATCACTCCTTGGCAAATAGAAGGGGAAGCCATGGAAGTAGTGACAGACTTCACGTTCCTGGGATCCCAGATCACCGCAGACTGTGACAGCAGCCATGAAATTAAAAGACGCCTGCTCCTTGGGAGGAAAGCGATGGCGAACCTAAACAGCATGATAAAAAGTAGAGACATCACCCTGCCAACAAAAGTCCACATGGTCAAAGCAATGGTATTCCCAGTAGTCATGTATGGCTGCGAGAGTTGGACTAGAAGGAAGGCCGAGTGCCGAAGAATGGATTCTTTTGAACTATGGTGTTGGAGAAGACTCTTGAGAGTCCCTTGGACTGCCAGGAGATCAAATCAGTCAATCCTAAAAGAAATCAACCCTGACTGTTCCCTAGAAGGCCAGATAATGAAACTGAAGCTCAAATACTTTGGCCACCCAATGAGAAGGGAGCACTCACTGGAGAAGACGACCCTGATGCTGGGAAAGACTGAAGGTCAAAGAAGACGGGGACGGCAAAGGATGAGATGGTTAGATAGTGTCATAGATGCAACAAACATGAAATTGAGCAAACTTCAGAGGACGGCGGAAGACAGGAAGGCCTGGCGTGATCTGGTCCATGGGGTCGCGAAGAGTCGGACTCGACTGTGCGACTGAAGAACAACAACAATTCAGGGGGTCACCATAAGTTGGAAGAGACAGCTCTTAACGTGCACATAAATAGGGATGGGCACGAACCACATTTCTGCAGTTCAGCTCATGGTTCGTGGCTGTACCACAAACCGCACCACGAACCGATACGCTGGTTCGCAAACCAAACCAGTTCGTATCGGTTCAAGGGCCGTCAAGGTGTCTTTTTTTTTTAGAGCCGAGCTCATAGGGCAGCAGGCCAAGGTAACAGAGTACACAATGTGCCACATCAGCATATCGGGCTACAGAAATTTGTGCGTAGGAACCTATAAACTGTCGCTGCCCTTTCCCGGGAACCCTGAAAGGAGGCTGCAGTGATTTACCTTTTTGCGTTCATTCATTTCACTGATCACTGACCCTACTAACAGCAAAAATCTAGCCCTGGGATTTTGGCTGGGGGCGGTGCGGAGAAAGAGCGAGAGAAGCACTCTGTGTTTGTGCTGTATTGTTTTGGAAACAGCTTGCAACACCGTCCTCTGGAGTACTCAAACAAAAGATATACGTGCCCAGCATCCTGCCGCATAAGCTACGCTGCAAACATACGCTGCGCCAGAGCAGGTATTCATCTCTGAAGTTGGGGGGGGGGCTTTTTTGCCAGAGATTTACCCCCATTAAACACTTCACGAAGCAATAAGAGATGACAAGAAGGACCATTCTGCCATCTGAGGTACGAGGCTTAAAAACCAATTACCTTCCGTCGCTGGAGAAGCACGCGCAATTCATTCCAGTGTAATCGTGCACTTAAAAATATGTCAGTGGTGCCATCGGAACACTCACTCGGAGAGCTCGCGGCTAAGGCCCACGGGGGCAAACCCAGATTGTGGCTTCCAGGTACCTTTCTGCATGCCTCATTTCAGAATGCAGACAGAGCCATAGCCTGGGGGAGCGGGGCGGTCAGGCACTTCGCCTCCCCCAATGGAGAGAATCAGCACAATTCAGTAATGCTTCTCCTTCCACGTTTCCGAAGAAGAAGAAGAAGAAGAAGAAGAAGAAGAAGAAGAAGAAGAAGAAGAAGAAGAAGAAG
>NW_015171688.1:4352-8228 GCF_001447785.1 Gekko japonicus
ACAGCTAGACAGCTTCAAGAGGGGACTGGATAGCTATATGGAGCAGAGGTCCATCGGTGGCTATTAGCCACACCCTGTCTGAGGTGGTGATGCTCTGTACTCTTGGTACTTTGGGGGGGCCACAGTGGGAGGGCTTCTGGAGTTCTGTCCCTGTTGGTGGGCCTCCTGATGGCCCCTGGGTTTTGGCCACTGTGTGACCAGAGTGTTGGACTGGGTGGGCCTCCAAGCACCAAGAATACAGAGCATCACTGCCCCAGACAGAGTTTTCCATCTATACCTTGCAGCTAATAGCAGCATATGTTTCTCCAGTCCCCTCTTGAAGCTGTCTATGCTTGTAGCTGCCGCCACTTTCTGCAGCAGGGAATTCCACGTGTTCATTACTCTTTGGGTGAAGAAGGACTTCCTTTCATCTGTTTTAAGCCTACTGCTCATCAGTTTCATTGAGGGCCGACAAGTGCTCGTATTGTAAGAAAGGAAGAAGAGATTGGATTTATCCCCCGCCCTTCACTCGGAGTCTCAGAGCGGCTTACAAACTCCTTTCCCTTCCCCTCCCCACAACAGACACCCCGTGAGGTAAGAACTGCTCTTTTTCAAGAACACCTCTGACAGAACTATGGCTTGCCCAAGGTCATCCAGCAGCTGCGAGTGGAAGAGTGGGGAATCAAACCCAGTTCTCCCAGATTAGAGTCCACGCATTTAACCACTACACCAAACTGGCTTCTCTACCTCTTCTATCCAAGCTAAAGAGCCCTAACCTTTTTAGCACTACCGATAAGATTAGAATCCACATGCAAAAGAAGCTCCTCAGGAAACCTCCTCAGGAAACAGTCCATATACAAAAGAACCTCCTCAGGAAAGCTCCTCCATTAGCATTGTTCACAGCCTGGGGAACTCCTACAAGATAATGACTCAGCTCTACCCCACCTTCCTGAGTAGATACAAATTACCTGCCTACCAGTTTTCTTCTCACCTTTACACAGAGAGTCCTCCATCTTTCTGTGTTATACCTCTGAGGATGCCAGTCACAGCTTTTGAAGCACCTTGGCCTGAACTCGGAAACAAACTGGCAGCCGCTGTAGCTGTTTTAAAATAGGTCAGATGCGTTCACGTTGGCTAGCCCTGGCAATAATTGGACTGCCGGATTCTGAACCAGTTGCAATTTCCACCTTGCCCTCAAAGGCAGCCCCCCTCCCAAAAAAAAACCACACACACAGCCAGTGTTCCCTCTAAGCTGAGTTAGTGCGAGCTAGCTCACAGTTCTTTAACCTCCGGCTCACACATTTTTGTCTTCGCCCAGGAAGGAGGGCCCCAGAGCAAACTAATTTATGCAGTAGACAAATCACTCACTCACAACTTTCACGCTGGTAGCTCACAAAGTAGAATTTTTGCTCACATGAGAGGGAACATTGCACACAGCATGTGATAATATTCCAACTGAAAGGTTATCAAGGCACAGATTAGCATAACCAGGCTGGCAAAGTCTAGGGAAATGAAGGCAGCACACAGGCTGTTGGCCTGGTTTATCCTAACCGCACGGAGACGGGCGAGGCCGAGAGACGGTGCGCGGCCTGTGGCCACCCAGAGAGCTCTGTGACACGGTGGGAACTTGAACTCGAATCTAGCTAGCCTGCTTCCCACCGGCAGTCAGCCAATATCATAATGCCCCTATATAAATCAATGGTGCGACCTCATTTGGAATACTGTGTGCAATTCTGGTCACCACACCTTAAAAAGGATATTATAGCTTTGGAAAAAGTGCAGAAAAGGGCAATTTGAATGATAAAGGGGTTGGAACACTTTCCCTATGAGTTATGGCCAACAATTTAAAAAACAGATTGCACTATTTGTTTATACGCACAGTCTCCAGAGCTGGTACCACTGGGTCTCAAAGATCTACTTGCACATCAGCAGGGGAGGTCAGTTCTTTCACTGGACGCCCAACCACCTCAGCCAAAGGTCTGGCGAAAGAGCTCCGGTTTACGGGCCCCGTAGAATGGCAGTAGGTCCCGCAGGCCCCTGATCTCACACGGGAGCATGTTTCCACCAGGCCAGGGCAGAAACAGCCCTGGCCCTGGTCGAGGCTAAGGGGACGTCCAGTGGGTCGGGGACAACAAGCAGGTCTTGGACAGCAGGGCGCAAGGCTCCCTGGGGCACATTTGGGGAGATGCGGTTCCTCAGGTATGTCCGTCCCAAGAAAGAAGAAGTGAGCAGTAACTCATAGAATCATAGAATGTTACGAGTTGGAAGGGGCCTTGCAGGTCTAGTCCAACCCCCTACACTCTGCGGGAGCATAGCCAAAAGAGAGCCCTACAACAGACCCGAAAGTTGGTCGTCCAGCCTCCTTCGCTTGAAAACGTCCAGTGAAGGAGCCTCCACCACCTCCCAAGGCAGACTGTTCCACTGCTCAACCACTCTTACAGTTAGGAAGTTTCTCCTGATACTTAGCCGGTAACGACTCCCTTGTAATTTCCACCCATTAGATCTAGTCTTCCAATCCGGAGCAAGAGAGAATAGATCTGCTCCATCTTCTACATGACGGCCCTTCGGACATTTGAAGACTGCAATCATGTCCCTTCTAAGCCTTCTCTTTCCCAGGCGAAACAGACCCAACTCTTTCAGCCTTTCTTCACAAGACTTGGATTCAAACCCTCTCAGCATCCTGGTTGCCCTCTTCTGGACACGCTCAAGCTTCTCAACATCCTTCCTAAAATGTGGTGCCCCAAACTGGACACAGTACTCCAGGTGAGGCCTGACCATAGCAGAATAGAGCGGAACTACCACCTGCGGTGGCTCAAGTGGTTAAGACGCTGAACTGCAGGCTGTGGACGGTCAGTAGTTCAGCAGTTCGAGACCCGGGTGCCGCAAGACGGAGTGAGCTCCCGTCTCTAGTTCCAGCTCCTGCCAACCTAGCAGTTCGAAAGCAAGAAATTGCAAGTAGATAAATAGGTACCACTTAGGTGGGAAGGTAACAGTGTTCCGTGCGCCTTGGTGTTTAGTCATGCCGGCCATATGACCACGGAAACGTCTTCGGACAGTGCTGGCTCTTCGGCTTTGAAACGGAGATGAGCACCGCAACCCTAGAGTCGGATTCGACTGGCTTTCGAGCAAGGGAACCTTTACCTTTTTACCACCTCCCTTGATCTGGACACAATGCTTCTGTTAATGCATCCTAAGATTGCATTAGCTCACTGCATTAGACTCATGGAAACTCATCTCCTGGCACAAATTTTCTTAGTCTTCAAGGTACTACTGGACTCTTGCTCTTCCCTACAGCATAAGAAAGTTAGTTCAAAGTGTTTAATGCCACTGTAAACGCAGAGGTTACCAGCAATGCTCCCTCCAAGCTGCAGAGTCTTGTAAGCAAGAATCATACTTTGTGAGCTCCTGGCATTAAAGTTTTGAGCGAGCAATCTGGCTGCTGCATCAATGAGTTTGCTCTGGAGCCAACCTTCCTGAGCAAAGACAAAAAGGTGTGAGAGCCGGAGGCTAAAAAACTGTGCGCTAGCTCACACCGACTCAGCTTAGAGGGAACACTGGTTACCAGCCTTTTGGAGCCTGTGGGCGCCTTTGGAATTCTGACACGAGTTGGTGGGGATAACTGCAAAAGGGCCATCACGAGAGGCCAAGCCACGCACAAAGGAAGGCCAAGTGGAGGAGACAAAAAGGAGTGCTTTTTTAAAAAAAATTAAAAGGAATGAGGGAAAAAGAGACTAAAACCAACACCATGGTATTAGCTGCCACTGAAACAACTGTTGTTTTAATTTGCACATCCAACCAGATCCCAGTCGCCACCTTGAGCCAGTTTGCCCCAGCATAAGGTAAAGGTTCCCTTGCTCGAAAGCCAGTCAAATCCGACTCTAGGGTTGCTGTGCTCAT
>NW_015171688.1:8540-13092 GCF_001447785.1 Gekko japonicus
CTGAGCTGGTGTGAGCTGGCTCACATTTTTTTAGCCTCCAGCTTACACTTTTTTGTCTTAGCTCGGGAAGGAGGGCTCCAGAGCGAACTAATTTATGCAGCAGCCAAATTGCTCGCTCACCACTTTGATGCCAGGAGCTCACAAAGTAGAATTTTTGCTCACGAGACTCCAAAGCTTAGAGGGAGCGTTGCTCCAGAGCAAACTAATTTATGCAGTGGCCAAATCGCTCGCTCACAATTTTAATGCCGGTAGCCCGTAAAGTAGAATTTTTGCTCACGAGACCCCGCAACTTAGAGGGAGCATTGGTGGGCACCCGGGACACCCATGTTGGGGACTGCTGGCGTAGCTGCTCATCAGAAACATCAGAAATTCACATGTAACCCGGCAAGAGAGCCACTGACCCTGCAGAATGGCGGACACAACCTGGATTTTTACAAGGCTGCCACCAACGCTCCCTCTAAGCTATGGAGTCCTGTGAGCAAAAATTCTACTTTGTGAGCTACCGACATTAAAGTTGTGAGTGAGCCATTTGGCTACTGCATCAATGAGTTTGCTCTGGAGCCCTCCTTCCTGAGCTAAGGGAAAAATGTGTGTGCCGGAGGCTAAAAAATTGTGAGCTAGCTCACACTCACTCAGCTTAGAGGGAACACTGGTTGCCGCTGAAAAGGTACCCTAGGAAGTCACTGCATTACTCACTGATGGGGTGTGTGTGTGAGAGAAGGAACATGTTTGTGCTGCCGGCGAGCATAAGAGTCCCACTGCGCTCCAGAGATCCACTTTGCCCCATTTGTTCCAAAGCCTCCCATCGCTCAGGTAAGTCAAATTGCTTCTGCCGTTCCTGCTCTTTGCAGACCACAAGCCCAAGGTTTTTTTCCCGCATGCTCCAGCCACTGCTTCAACACCACTCCCAAGGACACCGCAGAGTCGTTAATCTTGTAGCAAAACAGTCAAGGAGAACAGCTCTGAGCGGACTCCGACAGGTTTCTTCGGAGGCTAAAGAAACATCAAGAGCCCTTCCACATATGTTACCTGCAAGGGACTGAAAGTTTTTCCAGCTTTTTTCTTAAGGCTGTTTTCGCTCACAGACTCCGTCCCTCCCACCCACCCACCCTCCACATCACGGCCTGCATTTTGTTCAAGGGAAAAGAGACAGAAGGCAGCAAAGATGTGCTAGAACAGGCACGGCGGAGCGGTCAGACTCTCAGACTACAATTTAGGAGCCCCAAGTCCAAATCCCCACTCGGCCATGGAAGCTCTCTGTAGTGATGGCCACAGGATTGAAAGGGGGTTAGACAGATTCACGGAGGGTAAGTCTATCAATGGCTACTAGCCACGGTGACTGAGGGGAACCTCTACGTTCAGAGGCACTAAGCCTCCGAATTCCAGATCCAGGAGGCAACATCAGGGGAAGGCCTCGGCCTCCGTGCCCTGTTGTTGGACCTCCAGAGGAACTGGTTGGCCCCTGTGTGAGACAGGATGTTGGGCTAAATGGACTATTGGTCTGATCCAGCAGGGGTCTTCTGATGTTCTTACGAAGGCCTTGGCCTCTCTGCCCTGTTGTTGGCCCTCCAGGGGAACTGGTTGTCCAGTATGTGAGACAGGATGATGGACTAGAGGGTCCCTCACTGGTCTGATCCAGCAATGCTCTCCTTATGTTCTTATGATGGCCTTGGCCTCTGTACCCTGTTGTGAGACCTCCAGAGGAACTGGTTGGCCACTGAGTGAGACAGGATGCTGGACTAGATGGACCACCAGTCTAATCCAGCAAGACTGTTCTGATGTTCTTATCAGAGGAAGGCCTTGGCCTCTGTGCCCTGTTACTGGCCCTCCAGAGGAACTGATTGGCCACTGTGTGAGGCAGGATGCTGGACTAGATGGACCGCTGGTCTGATCCAGCAATGCTCTTCTTATGTTCTTATGATGGCCTCGGCCTCTGTACCCTGTTGTGAGACCTCCAGAGGAACTGGTTGGCCACTGAGTGAGACAGGATGCTAGACTAGATGGACCACCAGTCTAATCCCGCAAGGCTGTTCTGATGTTCTTATCAGGAGAAGGCCTCGGCCTCTCTGCCCTGTTGTTGGCCCTCCAGAGGAACTGGCTGGCCACTGTGTGAGACAGGACGCTGAACTAGATGGACCCTTGTTCTGATCCAGCAGGGCTCTTCTGATGCCCTTATGACCCTGGGTCTGTCACAATCTCCCAGCTGAACGTACCTGATAAGAATGTTGCTTATTTCCTACCCAGCAGGGACCCAAAGTGTTTGGTCCTATATCCCTTGCAAAGCACCCTGTACAACCAGTTCTAGATATGGCCCACACTAAAGGGAATCCTTTTAGCTAATGAAATTCTTTATCAAGATCGGTTTAGTTCTGAAACTTTCAGAAATTACACCGTCCATCGAGACAGGCATATGTCTGCATACGTAAATAAGCAACACGTCTCTTTCTGTAGTGCCTGTAACCAGTTTGGCAACCCCTGCTGCCAGCGCCCGGGCACCTTCTGCACCTGGCACTGCCCACCCATTGTCAAACGTCTTCCTCCCTCCACGAAAGCAGAGGCTCAACGGAAGCTACACGCAGTGCCCGGCCCCATTCTCCGTGCTCCGTGAAAGCAAATGCTGTGCAGTGGTTCGATTTCTAGACGGAGGATCGTATGACCGTAGAGCTCACTGGAAGACCTCGCACCGCTCTCTTTCAGCCTACAGAGATGCAGCGAGAACAAAATAGGGGAGGGGGAACCTTGTAAGCCATCCACAGCTCCTTGGAAGAAGAGGAAGATAAAACGAGAGGCTTAGACACTCCCGCAGGATTACGGCATGCGGGGCCTGGAATATATATTACACATAAATGATTAAGTACCCAAGAGGGAAACACCTACGCGCTACACACCCTCTCTGCATCTCACGGCAATGCTGAAAATTGCAGATAAGGGAGCTGGGACCGGCAGATGCGAACACTTCCAAGCAAGAGCGAGGCGGTGCCACTGTTTCATGTGGAAACGTCACAATCCGCGGTTCGGGGTCTGACCGCAGGATACACTCCCCTTTTCATATCAGAAACTCACAGTGTTTTGTTTTTTAGTTGAGGAGGAGGAGGAGATTGGATTTATACCCCGCCCTTCACTACCCAAAGGAGTCTCAAAGCGGCTTTCAAACTCCTTTCCCTTCCCCTCCCCACAACAGACACCCTGGGAGGGGGGCGGGGCTGAGAGAGCTCTTTCAAGGACTGCTCCTGAGAGAACAGCTCTGACAGAACGATGGCTTGCCCAAGGTCATCCAGCCAGGTGCAAGTGGAGGAGTGGGGGAATCAAACCCGGTTCTTCCAGATTAGAGTCCGTGCACTTCACCACGACACCAAAACCAGGGGTTTTTTTAGTTGTTTTTACTTATTTACCGGTGATCAATCTGGAAGGGAACCATGGCGTCTTCTTTTCTGTTACTGTTCATTCAAGCCAGGGGTCTTGAACAGCCGCTGAGAGTTTATGTTTAAGCGACTATAGGACAGCTACACACGTAATGGGATCTCCCCAACAAAACATGAAAGGGCTTATGCAGTTGTTTTAGAATGTTTCTGTATTTCCACAATGTCAGCCAAAAATCTAGCAGCCCTGTACATAACCCATCCATTTACATTGTTCAGTAACCTTAGAAGTCTCAGCAGTTGGAGAAGCAGACTCCGTACTAAGTAGGGGGGTGGATTGGGACCATAGCAAGGGGCAGCGTGGGCTATGCCCCTCAACCACACATCATTTTCCTAAATCAAACCAGCCCCCCTTGAGAGCCAGTTTGGTGTAGTAGTTAAGTGCGCGGTCTCTAATCTGGGAGAAATGGGTTTGATTCCCCGCTCCTCCACTTGCACCACATAATCAGGGATGGGAAAGAAAGAAAGAAAGAAAGAAAGAAAGAAAGAAAGAAAGAAAGAAAGAAAGAAAGAAAGAAAGAAAGAAAGAAAGACCGGTACATGTAGGTCTCCCCGCTGGGACACAAAGTGGCTTCGTGGGGCAGTTTTAGAACGGAGAACATCACTGAAGGGGGAAGGCTTAGCCCTACTCTCGCGCCACAGTTCCAGTCCACACGGGGCTTCCACGTGACTTTAAAAAACACCAGCCACTCCAAGGACAGAAGTGCCGGCAGATTATCCAGTTGGACTCTCAGAGAAAAGGTCTTTGGAAGCTTGTCTCTCTTGTGATTCCCCATTCCTCCTCCACATGCAGCTGCTGGCGTGACCTTGGGTCAGTCACAAGTTCTCTCAAGGACAGTCCTCCAAAGAGCTCTCTTTCAGCCCCACCTACCTCACAGGCAACGCTCCCTCTAAGCTGTGGAGTCTTGTGAGCAAAAATTCTACTTAGGTAGCGACTGGCATTCAAGTTGTGAGCGAGTGATTCGGCTACTGCATAAATTAGTTTGCTCTGGAGCCATCCTTCCTGAGCTAAGACAACAATGGGTGAGCCGGAGGCTAAAAAACTGTGAGCTAGCTCACACTAACTCAGCTTAGAGGGAACACTGCTCACAGGGTGTCTGTTGTGGGGAAGGGAAAGGAGATTGTAAACTGCT
>NW_015171688.1:13304-19113 GCF_001447785.1 Gekko japonicus
ATTTGGATGGGAGACCACCAAGGAATACCAGGGTTGTGATGCGGGGGGGGGGCAGGCAACGGCAAACCCACTCCTTGTTGTATCTTGCCTCGAAAACCCCCACAGGGTCGCCGTAAGTCAGTTGTGACTGGACGGCAACGGCAACAACAAACAACCTTAACAACCTCCATGCAGTTTGCAAGGGAAGCCGCCCGCCCACACAGACGGCCTTCAGGATTATGAACTGGGCGAGGCAAAACGCTTCGTCTACCCAGACACCTCTACAAAGAACGCCACACCTTATTTATCACATCTAAAGAGCCATCTCTTCGCTGCATGGGCTGCGCACATCACCCCTCCAAGCCCATAATGCTTTGATGGAGCACATTTGTACCAGCCCTGCACAAGCCCCATTTTAGCTGCGGATCCATCACGTATTGATTTCTTGCCCAGCGTTCTCGTGCTGTTGGAGGCCTTTCCGATCTTTCGCTGTGGCTAGAAATTATCAGTAAAGTAATAATCAAGGCCATTAGCGCTCCAAAGGCCCCGGATGGATGACCTGTACTTAAAACACACACACACACAGGAAGACCAGCACCCAAAGGAGGGAGGTGCAGTTTCCTCGCTAAGTGCAGAAAAACTGCACGCCACTTTAGGTTTCTCCGCCTCAGAGATGCCCCGGGATTCAGCGTTCATCACGCCTAATGTGCACCCGGTTGCAGAGAGACGATCGCTCCCACTTAGTACGCAAAAGGGCTTGGGGAGTCAGTAGAAAAGGAATGCACTCCTTGGACAGAAAAAAAGACTCTCATAGCGCAAGAGTAAAGGGTGGGGTGGGGGGCCCGCAATGTTCCCTCTAAGCTGTGGAGTCTTGTGAGCTGAATCAGACCCTTGGTCCATCGTCTTGTCTACACTGACTGGGAACAGCTCCCCAGGGTCCCAGGCAGTGTTCCCTCTAAGCTGAGTGAGTGTGAGCTAGCTCACACTCACTCAGCTTAGAGGGAACACTGCCTGGGACCCTGGGGAGCTGTTCCCAGTCAGTGTAGACAAGACGATGGACCAAGGGTCTGATTCAGCTCACAAGACTCCACAGCTTAGAGGGAGCCTTGGTCCCAGGCAGAGGGATCTTCTTCATCACCTGCTGCTGGGTTCTTCTTACCAGAGATATTGGGGATTGAACCCGAGACCTTCTAGATGCCAAGCAGATACTCTTCCACTGAGCCACAGCCTTACCCAAAAGTATCATATGAATACATGAAGCTGCCTTCTACCGAATCAGACCCTTGGTCGATCAAGGTCAGCATTGTCTACTTGGACTCGGGGTCTCAGACGGGGGTCTTTCACATCACCTTCTGCCAGATCCTTTTAACTGGAGATGCCGGGGATTGAACCTGGGACCTTCTGCATGCCAAGCAGAGGCTCTGCCACGGCCACACGTTATTAGATATAGAAGCACCTGCAAACTGAATAATATTGTTTCCTTCTCAATTTCCCCTCTCCCCCATTTAATGCCATCAGTTGTCCTCAGGGACAACGGTTAGATCCAAGTCCAGTAGCACCTTAACCCCCCAAATCTTGTTGGTGTCTATGAGCTTTAAAAGGGTCGAGGCTCCCTCGGTCAGATAATTTTCTGCTCCTAAGAATTCTTCCTCTGCTCTAACCAAGCAGGTTACACTTTGCATTGTACCTCTGCCTCCCGAGCCCCTTTCCTGCAACACCCCTTCAACCTTCTGGCTGGGATGTAAAGGTTGGGGAAAAGGTTTCCCTTGCTCAAAAGCTGGTCGAATCTGACTCTAGGGGGCAGTGCTCATCTCCGTTTCCAAGCCGAAGAGCCAGCGCTGTCCGAAGACTTCTCCGTCGTCATGTGGCTGGCGTGACTTGGGGTTTGGGGAGGGCTTCTAATGTCCTGGCCCCACTGCTGGACCTCCTGATGGCACTGGTATTTCTGGCCACTGTGTGATACAGAGTGTTGGACTGGATGGGCCTTTGGCCTGATCCAACATTGGCATCTCTTATGTTCTTATGACTGAACGCTGAGGCGCACGGAACGCTGTTCCCTTCCCACCAAAGCGGTACTTATTTATCTACTTGCAATTTCTTGCTTTCAAACTGCTAGGTTGGCAGGAGCTGGGGCCGGAGACGGGGACTCACTCCACCGCAGACCTAGAGGCTGGGGTATAAGGGCTCCAAATACCTACTTGCATCTGACGAAGGGGAGCTTTAACCCTTAAAAGCTCATCTCCCCCCCGCCGCCAAAAAAAGGAATCGTGTTGGTCTCTAAGGTGCAGCCAGACGCAAACCTAGCTGTTCGACTGCAGACCAACCCAGCTACCCTCTGAATCTCTGCTCAAGAAAGTGAGAACAGTAGCAAACATGGTTAAACACACACCCCTGGGCCTTATATGCAGGGCTGTATAATACTTTTCGGAGCTGTGGTGGTTAAGACGCTGAACTGCAAGCTGTGGGAGGTCGGTAGTTCAGCAGTTCGAGACCTGAGTGTGCCGCATGACGGAGTGAGCTCCCGTCTCTAGTTCCAGCTCCTGCCAACCTAGCAGTTCGAAAGCAAGAAATTGCAAGTAGATAAATAGGTACCACTTCAGTGGGAAGGTAACAGCGTTCTGTGCGCCTTGGTGTTTAGTCATGCCGGCCACATGACCACGGAAACGACCACATGACCACGGAAACGTCTTCAGACAGCGCAGGCTCTCAGGTTTGGAAACGGAGATGAGCACCGCAACCCTAGAGTCGGACTCGACTGGCTTTCGAGCAAGGGAAACCTTTACCTTTACTTATAATACTTTTGCAGAGCACTCTCTGTGTGCTTTAGTTACGAATCAGGAATGTAATCCTTCCCCCACCCCCCTAAAAAAAAAAAGCTTCGCTTCTGATCCCCGGAGGACTAATACTCCCATCCGCCCACGCTGCACAGAGAAAAACAGAATGAAAGCACCACGTTCTATCATACCGCCTGGCTGCCCACCCCAGGGAGAGCCACATTTCCGTTGCCAGCATAACTGAAGAACCCAGCTCGAGGTCCTGAAAGGCTCTGAGCCTCTACGAGATCAACGCTGCCATGTTGGAAACGGGGGCCCGCCAGTTTGCGGGGTCAGTGCCGCTTTTACGCAGCGTCGGAGAGGCCGGATTGTTATTTTGTTTTTTTTAAAAAAACACGCGTTACCCGCAGAAGTCATTTACATTCAGGCAGAGCTCCGAGCTAAGCGGGTCGATACAAATGCATCGGAGCAGACAGAAAAATGTCAGCCGCTCAAAAAGAGAGACAGGGCGGAGGCGGCACGCAGCCGACAGCGGGCGGGGGGACCAAGAGCGCACTCGGCTGTGCTTTCCCGACCTTGTTGCGTTGCAAAGCTCACGAGCCTCCAACGCCACCACCAAAGCGCAAACCAGAGGGCCCTCATATATGCAGGGCAGCCTCTCTCCCTACACTCCCCTCGCGACAGCTTTGCTCAACCCAGCGGGGCCTTCTGCATCAGGCAGTGGTGAAAAGAGCTGCCAAGTCGCAGGGGACCGCGGGTGACCCCGTAGGGTTCCCAAGGCAAGAGACTGGCAGAGGTGGTTCGCCATCGTCTGCCTCTGCGTAGCAACCCCAGACTTCCTTGGAGGTCTCCCACCCAAGTGCTAAGCAGGGAATTATTCAAGAGGACTTTGCTACATAGGCAATAGGGTTGTTGTTGTTGTTCAGTCGCACCGTCGAATCCGACTCTTCGCGACCCCATGGACCAGATCATACCAGGCCTTCCTGTCTTCCGCCGTCCTCTGAAGTTTGCTCAACTTCATGTTCATTGCATCAATGACACTGTCTAACCAGCTCATCCTTTGCCGTCCCCGTCTTCTTTGACCTTCTTTGACCCCAGCATCAGGGTCTTCTTCTCCAGTGAGGGCTCCCTTCTCATTTGATGGCCAAAGTATTTGAGCTTCAGCTTCAGCATTTGGCCTTCCAGGGAACAGTCAGGGTTGATTTCTTTTAGGATTGACTGATTTGATCTCTTTGCAGTCCAAGGGACTCTCAAGAGTCTTCTTTGAAATTTGAAAGCATCTATTCTTTGGCACTCGGCCTTTCTTATGGTGCAACCTTCGCAGCCGTACATTACTGCTGGGAATACCATCGCTTTGACCATGCGGACTTTTGTCGGCGGGGTGATATCTCTACAACAGGGTAGGCTCTGTACAAAATGATTCACAAAGTGGCCTGGATAAATTATGATGGACTGTGGTCCGTACTACTGGGTATAGCTTCCTATAAGTACGACGTAAGAAGAAGAAGAAGAGATTGGATTTATACCCCGCCCTTCACTTGGAGTCTCAGAGCGGCTTACAAACTCCTTTCCCTTCCCTTCCCCTCCCCTCCCCACAACAGACACCCTGTGAGGTGGGTGGGGCTGAGAGAGCTCTGACAGAAACTGCTCTTTTCCAAGGACAGCTCTTGTCAGAGCTTGTAACTGACCCAAGGTCATCCAGCCAGGTGTAAGTGGAGGAGTGGGGAATCAAACCCTGTTCTCCCAGATTAGAGTCCGCGCACTTAACCACTACACCAAACTGGCTATATACGATGTAATTTTCGCACCCCTTATTGTGTTATGCATCAGTTCCATCTTTACATTCCTGGTTTGTTCCAGAGAGTGATTAAAATGTGGAATCGGCTGCCAGAGGATGCTGTGATGGCCACAGGAATAAAGTGCTTTAAAAGGGGATCAGAGAGATTCATGGAGGGTAAGTCTGTCAATGGCTACGGGCCCTGTTGACTTAGGGGAACCTCCACATCCAGGGGCACTCAGGCCCGTAGCTACAGCGGGGCATTTCGGGGCCTGCCCCCCTGACTTCCATCCAGCCCCCAGATCCCTGGCTCTCCGGGCCACCCGGAGGACTCCCCACCGCCGTCCCTTCCCCACGTAGGCCAGCAGAGTGAAAACGCAGCAAAAGTGAGTTTTAAAAACTTTTGTTTTATTTTATTTTTTCTGTGACGTCAGTGCCCCCTGACATAGTTAAAGGCGCCCCTGATTTACAAAATCCTGGCTACGGGCCCGGAGGCACTAATCCTCTGAATCCCAGAGCCAGGAGGCAACATCAGGGGAAGGCCTCTGAACTGGCTGGCCACTGCGTGAGACGGGATGCTGGACTGGATGGTAAAGGTAAAAGCTTCCCTTGCTCGAAAGCCAGTCGAGTCCGACTCTAGGGTTGCGGTGCTCATCTCCGTTTCCAAGCCGAAGAGCTGGCGCTGTCCGAAGATGTTTCCGTGGTCATGTGGCCGGGATGACTAAACACCAAGGCGCACGGAACGCTGTTACCTTCCCACTGAAGTGGTACCTATCTATCTACTTGCAATTTCTTCCTTTCAAACTGCTCAGTTGGCAGGAGCTGGAACGAGAGACAGGAGCTCACTCCGTCATGCGGCAGTCGGGTCTCGAACTGCTGAACTACTGACCTTCCACAGCATGCAGTTCAGCGTCTTAACCACTTGAGCCACCGCAGCTCCTGGACTGGATGGACCATTGGTCTAATCCAGCTGGGCTCTTCTGATGTTCTTATCAGGGGAAGGCCTCGGCCTGTGTGCCCTGCTGTTGGCCCTCCAGAGGAACCTGTTGGCCACTGCGTGAAACAGGATGATGGACTAGATGGACCACCAGTCTGATCCAGCAGGGCTCCTCTTAGAATCTAATGAATGCTTCGGCCTCTCTGCCCTGTCGTTGGCCCTCCAGAGGAACTGGTTGGCCACTGTGCGAGACAGGATGCTGGACTAGGTGGACTCTCACTGGTCAGATCCAGCAGGGCTCTTCTTAGGTTCTTCTCAGGGGAAGGCCTCAGCCTCTCTGCC
>NW_015171688.1:20992-24142 GCF_001447785.1 Gekko japonicus
CCTGCTGAAGCTGGAGTCCCTGAATTGCATTCGAGGCTGCTCCTGAGGATCACTTGAGCTTAAGGAACAAGTTTTTGGGGTAGCACTCTGGGCTGCAGGAGACTGGTAGGAAAATATCCATTATGTGAGCAGAACTTTGCTCATACTTTTTGGACCCAGTGTGTTTAGGACTGGGTATAACTAAGAGGTGATATGCTTCTAAAGACATACGGTACATACTGCAGAATTCAACTACCTTATAATAGATTCTCCATAAAATCATGGCTTTCTAATGGGATGGAGGGTACAAGAGAACTATCAAACTATGAATCCTTGACCACCAGTGTACCATCTTTTTGTGGCAGTGCCAAGCGCGAACAGATAGTACTGGAATAAATATAAATATTGTTTTATATAAGAAAGAGTTAATTATTAAACAGATGAATGGCAATATATTAACCACTTCCCTCATATTAGTCTGCATTTCCTAAGAAGTTAGCAATGGGTTCTTCAGCCCTGAGGCAGAATAACTGTGGTTCATGCTCGCACATTTATCTGAAGAAGAAGAAGAGAAGAGATTGGATTTATACCCCGCCTTTCACTACCCAAAGGTGTCTCAGAGCGGCTGACAAACTCCTTTCCCTTCCCCTCCCCACAACAGACACCCTGGGAGGTAGGTGGGGCTGAGAGAGCTCTGACAGAAACTGCTCTTTTTTCAAGGACAGCTCTTGTCAGAACTATGGCTTGCCCAAGGTCATCCAGCCAGGTGCAAGTGGAGGAGTGGGGGAATCAAACCCAGTTCTCCCAGATTAGAGTCCGTGCACTTAACCACTACACCAAACTGGCTCTCAAAGACAGAAGAGATGACCCCATCTGAGCGCCCACAGGGAGATAATTCTAGAATTCATTTTAATTTTTATTTATATCATTTACACCCCCATCTTTACCCCCAACGGGGACCCAAAGGGGCTTACATCATTCCTCTCTCCTCCATATTATCCGCACAACAACCCAGGGAGGTAGATCAGGCTGAGGGTGTGTGACTGGCCCAGGTTCCCCCAGCAAGCTTCCAGGGCGGAATGGCGGTTCAAAACCAGGTCTCCAGGTACTAGTCCGACACTCTTAAACACTCCGCTCTCAACGTCGGGGGTCCCAGAAGACAACAACCTAACTGCCTGATGTGAAGGAGACCAATGCCTGACCCACACAATATCATGTCTTGTCAGGGATGCTCTCGGCTGATCCTGCATTGAGCAGGGCGGTTGGACTAGATGGCCTCTATGGCGCCCTTCCAGCTCTGTGATTCTATGTGGGAAGAGACATGAAGCAGCAAGGACTTCCTTGTGGATTCTGGACCAAGGCTGTTCACGGCTTCCACGGCGGAAACCAGAGCCTTGAATCGCACCTGGGAGTAAATTATGTTAACAGAGGGGGAGGAGGAGATTGGATTTATACCCCGCCCTTCACTACCCAAAGGAGTCTCAGAGTGGTTTACAGTCTCCTTTCCCTTCCTCTCCCTACAACAGACACCCTGTGAGGTCAGTGGGGCTGAGAGAGCTCTGACAGAAACTGCCCTTGAGAAAACAGCTCTGAGAGAACTTATGACTGACCCAAGGTCACACCAGCAGCTGCATGTGGAGGAGTGGGGGATCAAACCCGGTTCTCCCAGATTAGAGTCCACGCTCTTAACCAACTGCATCAAACTGGCCCCTTCCCAAAAAAGAGGGGCAGGTTTGTCAGCAACGAGACCCCCGTTCTTAGTTCTTCTAGTCCTTAAGAGTTAAGTGCCGTCGTCGCTTCTGACTTATGATGACCCCATGAATTAATCATAGAGTTGGAAGGGACCTCCGGGGTCATCTAGGCCAACCCCCCCTGCACCATGCAGGGAATTCACAAATACCTCTCCCTCCACACCCGCGGTGACCCACGCCCAGAAGATGACAAGAAACCTCCAGGATCTCCAGCCAAACTGGCCTGGAGAAAAATGGCTTCCTGATACCAAAGCGGCGATCAGCATTTCCCTGGGCGTGTGAGAAAGGGCCACGAGAACCAAAACCTCCTCTTGCTAACAGCCTTGCTCAGGACTTGGAGACCGAGGGTCCTCATGGCATCCTTGATTGAGTCAACCCATCTCATGTCGGATCTCCCTCTCTTCCTCCTGCCATCAACTTTTCCTAGCATGACGGTCTTTTCCAGTGACTCTGTGTCTTCTCATGATGTGAACAAGTATGAGCGAACTACTAGCCCCAGTGACAGAGATGAAGGCGGAATCGTTGCTAAGCGATATGGATGTGGTCTACAGATCATATTCAGGCTATATAAAGAAAAATAATCTGCCTGGGGAAGTTGTGGTAAGATTCTCGAAGAGTCATGTGAGGAATGCAATCCTGAAAGCAGTTTCTGGAATATCCCTGAAAGTGGGAGAGAATACTATCAGAGTATTAAAGGACATTCCATTTGAAGTAAGACAATGGAGAAAGAAGTATAAAGAACTTGTGCTTTTTCTTCAGACAAACTCAATTGGATATAAATGGTTATTTCCAGAATGCGTCACTTTCAAGATTAAGGATAAAAAAGAAAAGATTGACTCTGTTCTGAAAGCTCAAGAATTTCTAAGGGTCCAGTTGGGAAGGTCAGAGGATGGTAAAAAAGAAGAGGAAAGCAAGTCCAGCAGCAAGCTGGACTCAGGTTCTTCCGGAGAGGACTCTCTGTCAGAGCAAGGGGCAGCAGCCCCAAAAAGTCCTTGTAAGTTACGGAAGAAAAGGGGAAAGGAGAAGGCTGAAGGACTCTGAATTGTGCCTTTGAGAACTTTGAAATGGGATGATCGGGGGGGTACTGTTTTTAGACAGTTAAATTTTAAGCTTTACAGGAAAAGTACTATAAATGTTTGACTCAGTTTATAATGGGATTAATGATGAGAAGACTTGATGTAATTAAGTAAGAGGATCTCCTCTCTTGGGTTTTTAGTTAGTAGTGGGTTCTTTGCTTTATCCCGTAAATGTAGTTTCCCTTCCCTTTTCTTCTGTTATAGTTTTTGTAGTGATATAAAAAATAATTTAAAAATCCCCTCCGGGGGCTCAAAAAAAAAAATGATGTGACCAAAGTACGATAGTCACAGTTTGGTCATTTTAGCTTCCAAGGAGAGTTCACGCTTGATTTGATCTGGAATCC
>NW_015171688.1:24441-24601 GCF_001447785.1 Gekko japonicus
GGTTTTCTCCCTGACTCTGGAATGCGTAATGCTTCTCGCTTCTGCCTCTTATCTAGCTGTTGGCCTTGAGCACGCATGGCTTCGGTGTGAAACCTCTGTTGCCTCCCCGCTCACCTCTGAACCGTTAACCAGTTCCCTGCGCTCCACATTAATTGCTTAT
>NW_015171688.1:31154-34469 GCF_001447785.1 Gekko japonicus
GTGCAAGTGGAGGAGTGGGGAATCAAACCCGGTTCTCCCAGATTAGAGTCTGCACACTTAACCACTTCACCAAACTGGCCAAAGAAGAAGAGTTGGTTTTATACCCCACCCTTCACTACCCAAAGGAGTCTCAGAGGGGCTTACAATCTCCCTTCCTTTCCCCTCCCCACAACAGACACCCTGTGAGGTAGCTGGGGCTGAGAGAGCTCTGAGATAAACTGCTCTTGAGAGAACAGCTCTGAGAGAACTTGTGACTGACCTAAGGTCATACCAGCTGGCTGCATGTGGAGGAGTAGGGAATCAAAGCCGGTTCTCCCAGGTTATTGTCCACGCTCTTAACCACTATACCAAACTGGCTCTTAAATAAAAAGGCAGCCATCTGCCCACAAGCACGATAGCCAGGGACTTGGCTCCTCAGCCTTTCCGGAAGCTACTTCTTAAAAGGAGACTGGTGTCCATACATACACTTGAACCAGACCATCAAGGTCAATTTGTCTACTCAGACTGGCAGCAGCTCTCCAGGGTCTCAGGCAGAGGTCTTTCCATCACCTACTGGCCGGTCCTTTTGACGGGAGATGCCTGGGATTGAACCAGGGACCTTCTGCAAGCCAAGGAGATGCTCTACCACTGAGCCCTTGTTTCCAGTTTGGAGTAGTGATTGTGTGGACTCTGATCTGGGAGAACCAGGTTTGATTCCCCACTCCTCCACTTGCAGCGGGTGGGGTGATCTGGGATCAGCCACAAGTTCTCTCAGAGCTGTTCTCTCAAGGACAATTCTGGAAAGAGCTCTCTCAGCCCCACCTACTTCACAGGGTATCTGTTGTGGGGAGGGAAAGGAGCTTGTAAGCCGCTCTGAGACTCCGAGTGAAGGGCAGGGTATAAATCCAATCTCTTCTCCTTCTTAACAAGCAGCTTCCAATATTACTTGTCTTTTTGTCAAGCTCTACGCTGTGGTAACACACCATGTCGGAGACTTTATGCTTGAGTTCAGATTCCCGTAACCCTAGTCCTGTTAAAACTGCTTATCATCATGCTGATCACACTGATTTACACAACATAATCCGCCTTAACTCTCAGTGAGAAAGGTGGACTAGAATCAAACTGTTATTATCATAATCCAGGTGACATACAAACCACACATTAATCTATGGGCGCGTCCCTTATAAACCATCTCAGCAGACACGGCGCATGAAAAATGAACTGAGAATATGTGAGTCTCGTAAAGAGAAATTGTTCCATCACTCCATATTTTTCCTGACTTCCAAGATGGCCTCCCAAAAAGAGGATTAGACAGATTCATGGAGGAGAGGCCAATTAGTAGATAACGGCCATGGTGACTAAAGGAAACCTCCAAGTTCAGAGGCAGTCAGCCTCTGAATCCCAGAGCCAGGAGGCAACATCAGGGGAACAGCTCGGCCTCTCTGTGCCAGGTAAGTTGCAGAGGCCCCCCCAGTCCAAAACAGTCCAGTGGCACCTTTAAGACCAAGTTTATTCAGGTACAAACCAGCTCTCCCTCCTCTGCCTGGACAGATCTGCACGTGTCCCCCCCCCCCAATAGCTAGCAATCCTAAACAGTCCAGTGGAGCCTGAGCGGTGGGTGTTGCCTTCTGACACACTTCCGGTGATGTCAGGGGATGTGCCGTATGCACATGAGTTATGCTAATGAGCTCCTGCACCTCTTTTTCTACGAAATGACCCCTGCCACTGCCCTTTGAAAACCTTTCAAGTTGGTGGCCATCGCCATGTCTTGGGTCACTGAATTCCACGCTCTAACTACGCACATGGTGTGAAGAAGTATTTCCTGGTGTCTGTCCGGCATCTCCCACCTTTCAGCTTCACTGGATGACCCCCAGGCTACAGCATTATGGGAGAGGGGGAGGAGAGACTGGATTTATGCCCCGCCCTTTACTCGGCGTCTCAGAGAAGTTTACAGTCTCCTTCCCTTCCCCTCAACAAACACCCAGTGAGACAGGTGGGGCTGAGAGAACTCTTCCGAGGACTTCCTCTTGAAACAACAGCTCTGAGAGAACTTGTGGCTGACCCAAAGTCCCACCAGCAGCTGCATGTGGTGGTGTGGGGAATCAAACCCAGTTCTCCTGGATTAGAGTCCGCGCTCTTAACCACTAGACCAAACGGGCTCTCCCTGTCCAATCTCTTCACACCAAGTTTCCTGATCCATGCCCCAAAATCCTAGAGTGAAAACTGACAAAGGGGAAGAAAGGAGCATGCAAGCCATGGTATGGGCACCGCCCATTCACTAGCATCCAAGGACAGTGAGAAGAGAAACAGCTTTAACGAGAATAGTCAAAGATAAAATGGGATTAGACATGTCGATAATCCCAGGTTTGGGATTTGGAAAGCGTTTTCCTATATTCCAGACCGTTCCAGATTCAGCATGCAGAGTACAGTTCAAGACAACCAAGTTTAGGTAGGTCCGGCAAGCGAGCCAAGCCGCGTTATAAAATAAGGCCAAAAAAAAAAAAGACGTGATAGAGGAGTCTGGACCAGAGGTGGCCCGATCAACCTACTCATCACACCAAAAGCAGACGCCAATATTCAGCACACATGATCACGTTTCAAGTTTCTTCCGGGCTGATTGGTCGGGTAAACAAAATCCTTCCGTCCCCCCCTCAAAAAAATCCAACCCAGTTTCTGGAACCAGGGGGCGGTGCTCCCACCCGTGCCCACAGGAACAACAGTGAGCTGCGCTGTGACTCCCCTGTCCTCCCTAACCACCAAAACGCAGCAAGCTCGGTCTAAAATTAAGCTCTGTTATTTCAAAAGCAGGGGGTGTTGGTTCCCTCCACCCCCGCAACCTCCTTGAGCAATTAGCACTCATCAGCACTGAGGCAAAGGAAGGCTGCTTTTGGCTGCGTGTGCGCGCACACACATACAGAGGATTCTGGTACCAAGCTTGTCGCTATTCAAGGCAGCTGCTGGAGCACACATGGTGTGGGATCCCTAAGCCAACCATTCAGGAGCCAGATTCCACCAGGTGTGAGCCCCTGGGCATGGACAGGACGGAGCCCCATGTGCCCATTGGTTGGGGCGCAACTACGGCAGTACACCCCCACACGCACATACAGACCCACAGCCAGGTTTTCATCTAATGACAGAAAGAGTCCTTCTGCTTCTTTGCCAGCCAAGGTCAATACTGGAGAATTAATTCAACGGGTACTGCACACACATCTGGAGGAGGGGGGGGGACGGCACGCTAATGATTCCCATTTTCCAGCGGCTCAGAAGCAGGCGGCGTCAGGGGCCACCGAGTGCCGATGGAAGCCGAGAGCAAGAGGCTCTCCGCCGCATACCAAT
>NW_015171689.1:0-13802 GCF_001447785.1 Gekko japonicus
AAATTTTGGAGGTGGAGCCTGAAGAGGGCGGACTTTGGGGAGATGACTTGAGTGGGGTATGATACCATTCAGCCCACCTTCCAAAGCAGCCAGGGGCACTGATTTTTATTATCCGGAGATCAGTCATAATGGCAGAAGATCTCCAGGGAAAGTTATCTGTCACTTGGAGATCAGTTTTAATCCCAGATCTCCAGCCACCGCCTGGAGGCTGGCAACCCTACAGCATCCACCACCCTGTGTCAAAATTCCAAAGGTGCCCACAGGCTCAAGAAGGTCAGGGACCCCCACCTTTGACTTCCTTTGTGACCTGATGTACTTAGAAGTTCTGGGAGAGGACTGATGATTGAATCAGGAGGAAATAATACGTTTAAGGTAGGGACGATTGCCAACTGCCCTATCTTGTGTACCCACCAAACAAGCTGGGCAGGAAGGTATAGAAGATGGCCCTTCAGTTATTCCAGTACCAAGCCATGTATGGCTTTAATCAGAAGTTAAAGTCCTTACATGGGTTTGGGACTGGAGTATGTGTAAGTAGTGTTCCCTCTAAGCTGAGTTAGTGTGAGCTAGCTCAGTATTTAGCCTCCGGCTCACACATTGCTATTGTTGTGTATTGTGATTACAAATTGTTATGCCCAGCTTCAACCTGGGTTGCATAGAGCTCTGGTATCGTAAAAAGTACGATCTGATTGGCTGGGGTGAAATGCAAGCCAATCAGAGCTCAGGATTGTTCTCAGAGGGAACAACTACTATTGGTCTTTATGTACTAACAATGATTGGGCCTTACCGTGCGACTGGGCGTGGCCTGCCCAGCCTGGGTAGTTTAAAAGGAGCTTGTTGCTTCAGTTGTTTGTTGTTATGATATAATAAAGCTGCCTGATACACAAGTTACCTTTAGCTCAGGAAAAGGCTCTGCTGGTTAAAAGTTACTTGACAGCCTTTAACGCAGAGACAACACCGTTTGAGAAAGGCGATGGCGTTTGCATGTTAGTGTTGGAACTTGGAAGTGAAGGCCTTTGTGCTGTCTCATAGCCTCAGACATCAGAGACCAGACCACAGAGAGTCAGAGAGATTGATAGGCCAGGAAGACCCTGATCATCCTTCCCTTCTAGGGCTCTGATACTATCCCTTCGATGTGTAGATTGCATCTCTCAGGAAATCTTCTTCCCTTCTGCCCCGACACATTCTCTCCACACCATGCTTCTCTTCTCCATCTTGGCACCATGAGGACGGGGCATGCTTTGCTACATCTCTATCCATACCAACTAGTTAGATTAGAATCCTAATCCTACCCTACCCGGTCTAGAATGGGGCTCCTCACAATAAAGGTATTAGCTTTTTGAAAAGAATCATAGAGTTGGAAGGGACCTCCAGGGTCATCTACTCCAACCCCCTGCGCAATGCAGGAAATTAGGGTTCCCAGCCTCCAGGTGGGGCCTGGGGATCTCCTGCTTTTACAACTGATCTCCAGCTAACAGAGCTCAGCTCCCCTGGAGAAAATGGCTGTTTTGAAGGGTGGACTCTATGGTATTGTACCATCCTGAGGCCCCTCCCCTCCCCAAACCCCACCCTCTCCTGGATCCACCCCCAAAGTCTCCAGGTATTTTCCAACCCAGACCTGGCAACCCTAAAGGAAATTCATAAATACCTCCCCCTCCACACCCACAGTGACTGCTGTTCCACGCCCAGAAGGTGACAAAAAAAACCTCCAGGATCCCTGGCCAAACTGGCCTGGAGAAAAATTGCCTCCTGGCCCCAAAGAAAAAGAGGAAAACCTTGGAGGACAGGGTGGAACAGGGCCTGCAGGCTGGAGTAGGCCCATTCCGCCACACCTTGAATAAAACTTGGTTGGTCGTAAAGGTGCCACCGGACTCGAACTTTGTCCTGCGGCTTCAGACCAACATGGCCACCCACCTAAATGTCTGTCTACTACACTTTTATCCCACCCTTACTGTTAAATTAGTTCAGAGTGGCAAATGGAGTCCAACTGTACTGTACTGTAGCTTGAGTCTAAATGTGTTATAGCTTTTATCATGCCGAACTACCCTGCGGAGGCAGGTTGACCGAGTGGTCCAACAACACCCAGAGAACATGGGTTGAATCCTGCTCTCCCAAGCCCAAGACTCTAAACCAGGGGTGTCAGATTTATTTGTTATGAGGGCCGGGTCTGACATAAATGTAACTTTGTTGGGCCATGCGTGTCATAAAATGTAATGCCAGGTAGCGGAGATATAAACTTTATAAAGGACACAAACACAAAGATATGGTTTTTTTAACTTAAAATAAAAACATGTTTAAGACATCAGCACTCTTGCAATATTTTGTTTATTTAACAGTGTCTGGTAACTGACACCTCTTGCTCTGAATGACTGCATCAAAATGTCTGTGCTGTTGCAATCTTGAGTATGGTGTTCAGGTGTGCATCTGTAAGCTGCAAACCTACGATGAACTGGAAGCGGAACTGGAAGAGGTAGCAGAAGACAACCAGTTCCACTGTGGGCCTGATAGAAACCTTCCGGGGGCCTGATTTGGCCCCTGGGCCGCATGTTTCACCCCTGTAAGGGATGAGGGCTGAATGAGCCTATAATTTGCTAAGCCCCGATGATTGGAAGGGGGCCATGAGTTTGACAGGATCCATCCTTGGAAGAGGAAGGTAGCCTGGTGGGGGGAATTGCCGGCAGCTGCAAGGCTTGGTTATCTCAAGGGAGTGGCAGTAGCCCAGGGCGTTAGATGCTGGTTTGCAGCTTCCCTTTTTAGAATTGCCAACGTATCTTCGCATTCAAATGTTTTACTGCCAACTGCTGATAGGTTGGATGATTTCTGCACTGCATACATCCTGAGTGTTTGAATGTTTTTACTCAATTAAATGAAATAAGCCTTTTAAAGATATTTGCTGTGTGCTGAGAGATTCCTGTCTGCTGGCTAGCTACAAACTACTGAAGCGAACCCCAAGGTCAGTTGGACCTGACAACACCCCTGCTCTAAACTGCTTTGCAACACAGGCCCATGACTGTTCGCAAATATAAAATTACAGTTTGAAAGTGTGCAATAAAGGTTCGTCCATAGTATGCCAGGGCTGCCTCGCTATGTGATTCAGTTCAAGCTCTGGCAGTCCGACCATCTGTAGGAGCACACCTCTGGCATTTCAGAGTCTAAAATGAAAGAATGCCATTCAAAGGCCATCCTGACAGGAAATTACCTTGGTTGCATGTTCAAATTTCATTACCTTCAAATGGGATCAAGTTTAATTATGTTCAGGGCGGTCACGCCATTACAAAAAAAAAAACAACCACCACCAACCTTTCTCAAGCCTCTTTTTACTCGACTACGCCCTGAGTTGATTAAATCTACATACACTTAATTGAAACTTAAATCCACCCTTCTAGAAAGAAAAATAGTTTTTTGGGAGGGGGACTGACTGAGGCCATGTATGGGTCCTGGAGAAGACGAGTCATTGGAAAGGACAATCATGCTAGGAAAGAAGACGAGTCATTGGAAAGGACAATCGTGCTAGGAAAAGTATATGATATGCTAAATATCGGAGAAGAAATGAAGTCCCTCGAAAGGAAGAAGTTCTAAATAAAACACTGGAAACAGCAGAGATGGACAATTGAACTGCAGTTCTGAGAGGACATAAAGAAAATGTTGAGGACACATGGTCAAGATTTGATAAATGGATAAATAGCCAGCAGACAGGAGCACGATATATAAAATTTCCAGACATATGATCGAAATAAAAGGAAATAAGAACTATATGTTTAATTGTAAGCAGAAGGTATATATGAAAATTATAAGGTGGATAAAAGAAATGAAGGTTTTGGATATAGTATGAAGAAGAAGAGATTGGATTTATACCCCGCCCTTCACTACCCAAAGGTGTCTCAGAGCGGCTTACAAACTCCTTTCCCTTCCCCTCCCAACAGACCCCCTGTGAGGTAGGTGGGGCTGAGAGAGCTCTTGACAGAAACTGCTCTTTTTTCAAGGACAGCTCTTATCAGTACACCAAACTGGCTCTCCACACCATGCTTCTCCATCTTGGCACCATGAGGGTGGGACATGCTTTGCTACATCTCTATCCATCCTAGCTAGTTAGATTAGAATCCTACCCCTACCCTACCCCGTCTAGAATGGGGTTCCTCACAATAAAGGTATTAGCTTTTTGAAAAGAATCATAGAGTTGGAAGGGACCTCCAGGGTCATCTAGTCCAACCTAGTCAGTAACTAGGTTAAATAATGATATGAATTCCCTCTAGTCTGTATTTATGTATGTTTGTCTTTGTCTGTCATATAGGAAATAAAAATTAAAATTAAAAAAGGAAAAGCTGAAGGCAACAGGAAAAGAGGAAGACGCAACCAGAGATGGACAGACTCCATCAAGGAAGTGGCCCTCTGTCTTTAAGACCCAAGTAAGGCTGTTAGCAATGGGACCTTTCGGAGGACTTTAATTCCTAGGGGTGCCGTTAAGTGAGAAGCAATTTGACGGTGCACACCAGCATGGGAACCATTCCAGAGGTTTCCTCTCGTTCGAGAAAGCAAAATGAGAACAACCTGTATACCTGCTGCCCAGTTTTGAAACGTGAACTTAAAATAAACCTGCTGCACAACTAATTGGTAATGATCTCGGATCGACCAATAAGACACATCTCAGCTATACACGGCTGCTGGAAATGTGTTGTGGCTCACAGCATGATCCTCATCTCTCCAAAGCTGATGGTCCCTAAAGTCAATGGCAACAAAACACGCACATTCAAAGTGATCACCTGTCAGGAGCACGTGGTGTGCAGACGGGCCACAGACGCTCCCTCACAGCCTAACAGGCAGTGGGCTGGGACAAGCACGATGTGGTTTCCTCTAAGCTGAGTTAGTGTGAGCTAGCTCAGTTTTTAAGCCTCCGGCTCACACATTTTCGTCTTAGCTCAGGAAGGAGGGCTGTAGAGCAAAGTAATTTATGCAGCAGCCAAATCGCGTCCACACAACTTTAATGCCAGTAGCTCGCAAAATAGAATTTTTTGCTCACAAGACTCCACATCTTAGAGGGAGCATTAGGAGGAATTGTACCCGCCAGGAAGACAATTCAGGGAAGTGCTGCCGCTCAGCAGAAGACCCTCTGCTTTGTATGCAGGAAGTCCCAGGTTCAATCCCTGGCATTTCCAGTTAAAAGGACCAGGTGAATCAGTGAGATGAAAGACTCTCTACCCAAGACCCTGGAGAGCTGCTGCCAGTCCAAGCAGGCAATGCTAACTTTGATGGCCAAGGGTCTGATTCAATAGAAGGCAGCTTCAGGTGTTCATGACAGGGAAGGGGTCATAGCTCAGTGGCAGAGCATCTGCTGGGCATGCAGGTCTCAGGTTCAATCCCCGGCATTTCCAGTTAAAAGGACCAGGCAGTAGGTGATGGGAAAGGCCTCTGCTGGAGACCCTGGAGAGCGGCTGCCAGTCTAAGACTAACCTTGATGGACTAATGGTCTGATTCAGTATAAGGCAGCTCCATGAGTGTCCATGTGTGCAACGGAACAAAGTTTGAGTCCAATGGCACCTTTAAGGTCTGGGACAGCCCAGTAGTCTGCCAGGGTCCTTCCGCCATCTCAGAATGTATATTGTTTATTTGGAAGAAGTCAACATGGCGAAAGGGACTTTGATGTGGTACATGATCACAACTGCTAGAATGACATATGCTCAATGCTGGAAGCAAGACAGAACTCCCGAAATTGGGGAGTGGATAAAGAAATTACTTTTTATGGTTGAAATGGACAAAATGACAAGAAAGCTTAAAAATCTGGAAGCAGAATTTTTCGCAGACTGGAAAGACTTTAAAGAATATTTAGAGAAATATTGGGATGTAAAGAACAACTTACTTTGCTTTGATAACTATTGAAAAAAGAATATTAGGATAAATGTATAAGAATAATAGTTGAAAGATATGTTACCTGTAGAATGTGATTAAAGAGTAAGGGGGAAAAGAAGAGAATTTAAGATGTGGGCTGGAGGTTAGAGCACTGTGGGAAGTCAAAAGGGGTGGGGAAATAGGAGAAAAGGATGTATAACAATTAGTCATATGATGTATGTTTGACCTCTTAATATATCCTAATAAATTGTTTTTTTGGGGAAAAATAATGTATATTGTTTTATTTATTGTTTTTAGGCAATTTTCACATTGGTTTTAATTTAAATAACTTATTGTATTTTACTCCATTGTAAGCTGCCCTGAGCCCTGCTTGCATGGAAGGGCAGCGTTGCAAACCCAATTTAATAAATAAAATCAACCCTAACTCTTGCAGACCATAGATTTGGGTGGGTAGCCTGTGTTGGTCTGAAGCAGCAGAACAAAGTTTGAGTCCAGCGGCACCTTTAAGGCCAACTAAGTTTTATTCTGGGCACAAGCTTGTGTGTGCATGCACACGAAAGCTTGGACCCAGAATAAAACTTAGTTGGCCTTAAAGGTGCCACTCGCAGACCATGTTTGGAATCCTTACCAGCAGCCGCCTCCACAGCTGGACTCTATACATGATCAAGGGGCCAGTAAGGGAATAATGCTCAGGAGCAATACGCCCTCCAAGTTGTGCAGTCTTGTGAGCATTCCACTTTGTGAGCGACTGGCATTAAAGTTGTGAGCAAGCAACTTCGCTACGGCATAAATTAGTTTGCTCTGGAGCCCTCCTTCCTGAGCTGAGACAAAAATGTGTGAGCTGGAGGCTAAAGAACTGTGAGCTTGCTCACACTAACTCAGCTTAGAGGGAACAATGCTCAGAAGAGCATTAAAAAAAACTGAATGGAAAAAGTCCAGAATCTGCCAAGTCCAGAACTGGCACTCTTGAACTGGATTGCACAGACTCTAATCTGGGAGAATGGGGTTTGATTCCCCACTCCTCCACATGCAGCTGCTGGTGTGACCTTGGATCAGTCACAAGTTCCTTCAGAGCTGCTCTCTCAAGGGCAGTTCTCAAGAGAGCTCTCTCAGTTCCACCTACCTCACAGGGTGTCTGTTGCAGGGAAGGGAAGGGCTATTGTAAACCACCCTGAGACTCCTTTGGGTAGCAAAGGACAAGGTATAAATCCAATCTCCTCTTCCTCATAGTATAACCAGCCTTTGATAGTTGGTTTGCATTGCTCTCGGACTCTGTAATCCTGGTTTTCAAAAATTGTGTTATGCAGTTTGATTACACTGTTTTGCATCCCATTACCCAGCTGGAGACCCAGCAAGAGACCGATGATAATTAAGTTTAGAAAACACTTTCTGAAAGTGTCCTACATCTTGGGGAAGGACAAAGTCTAACCTTCCTGCAGTTCAAGATGCATGTGTGACTCCAAGCCAGCTGCGAGAAGATTCTGAGGCGGACTCGATGGTCACACCTCTCTTCTCTCCAAAAGGTGCCGGGCATACCTCTTTCTGGGGATCAACTCCTCCAGTAAAGAGTTTGCAAACATGCATGTAAGCAGAAAACACTCTTGCATCACACATACAATTCCAGCACTGATAAGGATCTCAGCAACCTCAGTGATTTGTGCAAACACATTACCCAGCTGGAGACCCAGCAAGAGAGACCGATGATAATTACATTTAGAAAAAACCCTTTCTGAAAGTCTCCTCCATCTTGGGGAAGGACAGAGTCTAACCTTCCTGCAGTTCAAGATGCATGTGTGATTCCAAGCCAGCTGCGAGAAGATTCTGAGGTGGACTCGATGGGCACACCTGTCTTCTCTCCAAAAGGTGCCGGGCATATTTCTTTCTGGGGATCAACCCCTCCAGTAGAGAGTTTGCAAACATGCATGTAAGCAGAAAACACTCTTGCATCACACATACAATTCCAGCACTGATAAGGATCTCAGCAACCTCAGTGATTTGTGCAAACACAGCTAAAACACGAGAATGCTGAAAGGTCAAGAGGCAGACACAATTGCATTGCAAACAGCTGCAAAGCCTGGCTCTGTGTGCAGCTGGCACAAGGGATAACCTTCATGGGCAGCCTGGACAAATCAGACTAAGAGCCTCCTGGGTTACCATGAGAAAATGGAAGCCCAAGGAAGATGCTTTTGATAGGCAGCCCGTTGTCCACCATCTCCAAATGGCAACAGTTCTAATTTAGTAAAATCTTATTCCTACGATGGTGACTAGCAGCTGCACCTCTTCTGCAGACCTTGTATGTTGAGACAGTATAGACAAGGTAGCCCTTTTACCCAGTCCTCTTGCAATTCTGCATTTACTTACAGGTACTTATTAAAACTGGATAAAGCACTGGGAGACCTCGGGTCAGTCATAAGTGAAAGACAGACTACAATCAAATCTAAAGGCCATTCACTTAAATACTGTAAGAATGCTGGTGGTTAACATGCATTCTGGTGTGGGCTTACAATGCTCCCTAAGCTGTGGTGTCTTGTGAACAAATTGTGAACAAAAAATGCTGCTTTGTGAGGAAGCGATTGGGCCAATCTGCCGTGGAAGGTTGCTGGGTGATACACTGTCAGCCAGACCTACCTCACAAGGCTGTTGTGAGGATAAAATGGAGGACAGGAGGATAATGCAGCTTCAGGTTTTCACTGGGTTTGCGTCAGTCTTGGAAAAAGTGAAGTTGATAGTGGAGTATCTTTTACTGTGCTCAGACTTCCCTGTGCCCCTCCTGGCCGCATCCAGAACTGCATTTTAAAAAAATGGCAATGTATTCAGCTGGCTTAAGCACAACATTGGCTTCAAGGGCCCTCCAGTTGACCTGGGGTCCCTAAATTTTGTCCCTCCCATGTTGGCAGCCCTGTTTCCTGCTAGTATAAGGCATATCCTCCAATAGAAGGCAAGAATGATGTGTCAGATCCTCCTTCCCGGTGTGCAAGGAGTTTACATAAAGCAACAAAACATTGTTAGCAAGAATTTATTAGCTTTCCTTCTACAGAAAAATTGCCAATACTGGAATCTACAATTCCTACTAAGGTGGTTAACACTTCATTCTCAAACACCGTGTTTAGAAGAAAGGTTGCTGGAACATGTCAGCAATGGTCCCCCAAACTTAATTTTGGTACTGGTCATTGAATTGAATTGACCCTCAATGTTAAGAGCATGCAAGAGATGTTTTTGCAACGGGAGAGATTATTCAGGAACAACCCAATACTAGGGGAGTAACCAGAAAGACAGGCCTCATTTTCTGCAGTTAACTCTACACAAACGACTGGCTTTGCGATACCATTAAAAACATTTACGGTGGACAATCGAGGGGCCGGACTCGTCATATTCTTGCTTGCTGATCCACATCTGCTGGAAGGTGGAGAGAGACGCCAGGATGGAGCCGCCGATCCAGACGGAATATTTGCGCTCCGGTGGAGCGATGATCTTGATCTTCATGGTGCTGGGGGCCAGGGCGGTGATCTCTTTCTGCATCCGGTCGGCGATGCCGGGGTACATGGTGGTACCGCCCGACAGCACCGTGTTGGCGTACAGATCCTTCCGGATGTCCACGTCACACTTCATGATGGAGTTGAAGGTGGTCTCGTGGATGCCGCAGGACTCCATGCCCAGGAAGGAGGGTTGGAAGAGGGCCTCGGGACACCTGAAGCGCTCATTGCCAATGGTGATGACCTGGCCATCGGGCAGCTCGTAGCTCTTCTCCAAGGAAGAGGAGGAGGCAGCCGTGGCCATCTCCTGCTCAAAGTCCAGGGCGACGTAGCAGAGCTTCTCTTTGATGTCCCGCACAATCTCCCTCTCGGCCGTGGTGGTAAAGCTGTAGCCCCTCTCGGTCAGGATCTTCATGAGGTAGTCGGTCAGGTCGCGGCCTGCCAGGTCCAGACGCAGGATGGCGTGGGGCAGGGCATAGCCCTCATAGATGGGCACGGTGTGGGTGACCCCGTCTCCAGAGTCCATGACAATCCCGGTGGTACGGCCGGAGGCGTACAGGGACAGCACTGCCTGGATGGCCACGTACATGGCTGGTGTGTTGAAGGTCTCAAACATGATCTGCGTCATCTTCTCCCGGTTGGCTTTGGGATTCAGGGGAGCTTCGGTAAGCAAGACCGGGTGCTCCTCTGGGGCAACCCGCAACTCATTGTAGAAAGTGTGATGCCAGATCTTCTCCATGTCATCCCAGTTGGTGACGATGCCGTGTTCAATAGGGTACTTCAGGGTCAGAATGCCCCTCTTGCTCTGGGCTTCGTCCCCCACGTAGCTGTCCTTCTGGCCCATGCCCACCATGACCCCTTGATGCCGGGGCCTCCCCACAATGGAAGGGAACACTGCTCTGGGGGCATCGTCACCCGCAAACCCTGCTTTGCACATTCCGGATCCGTTGTCCACAACCAAAGCGGCTATCTCCTCATCTGCCATCGTGAATCGTTCTGCAAGGAGCAAGCAAACAGTTTACCATTCAGGGGCTAGCTTTAACATCAGCCAGCATAAGGTGTTAGAGACTTTGATATGAAAGTGTATTGAAACTGCATTTCTGCACAATCTAAAAGCAGGAAAAAAGCCACAGATTGAGATGGAGAAGGCAGAATGAATAGCCATCTTAACCTCTCAGCAGACCTGCAACCATATTCGGCCATTTCCTCTGGCACTGGTTATTGCATTTTAAGTGCCCCCACTCAAGTTGGCAGCTACAGTGCACAAGAAAATAAGGCTCTGTTACTTCTCATCTTCTGAGGGTCTCTCCTCTGGACCTAGTTAAGCAATTATTTGCTTATGTTCTCCTTCCCTCCTGCGGTGTTTTGCAGCCAATCGGGGCTATTACTGCTGCTCAGATCCTCCACTCCCATCACTGGCACTCAATAATTCTGTGGGCTTCATGTCACTATTCTTCTTCACCTCTTAGCTACAGCCCAGTCCCCGTTTCCTATCCATCCCTCCCCCCACTGACCTATTGGTACTAGCTCTATCCAGCTACATTTCATACCCTCCCTTTCAAGCGCCTCCCCCTCTCCTGTTTTCCAAAGGGGAAGGGAGATTCCTCATCTCAGTCCTTCAAAGATTTACTCCCAAGGGACCACACCTCACCTCTCTCCCCAAGGCTGAGCAACTTGATCAGCAGGCCGATAACCATCACACCACAAGCTGCCTCTCCCCTTAGCTAATTACCTGAGCAATATTTTTTTTCTCCTGCCAAGCAGCTTTTCTCCAGGCCTCCCTCCCCCCACAAAAAATTGCTTATGCTCTCAGCTCATTAAGTCCACTTCAGTGCCACCCAAACTTATATCTACATGAATATTAACTGGTTTTCAAACTGTGGCCACGGCATTGCATTGCTGTGAGCGTGAAGGCCTCTTTCTTTGGACACATCACCATAGCAGAAGTTTCACCAGCCCTTTCTACCCCAGCACTCTACTGTATGGGCCAAACAGGCTGCAACACCATTCAGAGGGTCTGAAACATCAGGAGCTGGCACCATGTACTGGGGCTAGTCTCAGCCCGACTGCCAGACCTACAGTGGGATTCCTGTTCAAAGATGTAACTAGAGACTCCCAGTCATACGCTCCACCTGCCAAGAAAGACACCTCAAGGGATCATGGGGTTGCCAATTCTGGGTCTGGAAACGCCTGGAGATCTGGGGGGCGGAGCCTGGGGACAGCAGGGTTCTGGGAGGGGAACTTCAATAGGGTATAATATCACAGAGGTCACATTCCACACCAGCCTTTTTCTCCATGTGAACGTATCTCTGCAACATGGAGTCCAGCTATAATTCAGAACGATCTCCAGGCTCTTCAGAACAATCTCCAGAAACTCTGGTTTCTCTTCAGATCGCATAAATCTTTCGCACAGAAGTCAGCAACTCTTGCTACCTGGAGAAGGCAGGGTTTGGGGAGAGATCCCAGGAGGATACACCGCCAAAGACTTTACCCTCCAAGGCAGCCATTTTCTCCAGGGGAGCTGATCTTGGAAGTCTGGATATCAGTTGCAACTCCAAGAGATCTCCCAAGTCCCACCTGGAGGTTGGCAAACCTACAGGGACAAAAGGCAGCCAAGCCCCCATGGGGCAGACTGGAGCTCCCACCTTGCCTGGACCTCATCATGCCAACCCCCTCCCACCTTACCTAACATTGGACTTCAGGCTTCATGGCTACCTGACAAGTGAGCTGTGTGACTCACCAAAGCTCATACTGAAATAAATGCTCGAGTCCAGTAGCACTTTTAAGACCAAAGCTTAATTCTGGCTGTAAGCTTTCGTGTGCATGCACACTTTCCCAGATACACTGAAATGGAAGGCCTATAGATAGATCATAATACAGCATAAGTAAAGGTGTTTGATGGATGCAAGGACCAAACTGGAATAACAAGCTTAGTCTATATCACTGGTTCCCAAGGTGGGTAATACTACCCCCCGGGTGGCACTGGAACAATCTAGGTGGGCTGGAATGATCCAAGTGGATGGACGGCTTCAAGAGGGAATTAGATAAGCATATGGAGCAGAGGTCCATCAGTGGCTATTAGCCACAAGGTATAGATAAGAACTCTCCGTCTGGGGCAAGTGACGCTCTGTATTCTTGGTGTTTGGGGGGGGCAACAGTGGGTGGGCTTCTAGTGTCCTGGCCCCACTGCTGGACCTCCTAATGACAACTGGTATTTTTGGCCATTGTGTGACTGAGTGTTGGACTGGATGGGCCATTGGCCTGATCCAACATTGGCTTCTCTGATGTTCTTATGTGCAGATCCACTTCTTGAAGGTAGATTTCCAGGGGGTGCTGAGTAATTCTTTTTTTGGGTGTGTGTGTGTGAAAACGGAGTGGTAGGCCAAAGAAGTTTGGGAACCTCTGGTCTATATGGTCACCATTTGTTCAGGTTTAATTCTGGGACAAATACTTATTTCCTTCACTGTGTCTTCCCCCCAGAATTAAACCCAAGCAAATGGTGACCCTACCAACCAAGCTTGTTATTCCAGTTTGGTCCTTGCATCTGTCAAACAACCTTTCGTTTTGGTCCTTGCATCTGTCAAACACCTTTCGTTATCCGGTATGCTAATTTGCTGCTCACCCTATACGTATATGCATGGACCCGCAACTTGCATTCCAATGCATCTGAAGAAGTGCGCGCAAGCAGGAAAGTTCACACCCAGAATTAAACCGCCTTGGTCTTAAAGGTGCCCCTGGACTCAAGCTTTGCTCTGTTGCTTTAGACATTTGGATACAAAATAAACCTAAAGGTGAACACAACGATATTACAGGTATGTGGTCTCCCATATTAGCACATCTTTCTATTAAAGAAACAGCACCAGATGTGACAAACACTCTTCACCTTTGGTAACATTCACAAAGTGCATTATTGACATATCGTATGAAAGGTAAGAAATGTAATGTAGATTAGACTGTAAGAACACACCTATCCTGTGTAATCTTGTTGTAAACGAAAAATGAATGAACTTTATTGGAGAAAGAAACGAAACAAAAGCTGCTATTTTTAAGCATGCTGTTGGGGTTTTTTAGACCTCCCTTTGAAGTTCCTCTTAAAAGGGATTTTAAAACTGGGGGACAAAAGCCACATACGGGGGACCCTTCTGGAATTTACTCTTATTTTTTTTCTCCACACCCCAGAATTTCATTTTATTTTATAAAAAGTGAGAAACAAAAACAAGAATAGGAAGTCCCCAGAAATGCGTTCATAAATTTAAACTTGCTTTGACTTCAAGTGAGTAAGGGAGAGGGAAAATAACGTAAATAAAACGGGAAGTAATTTCTTTAAATATATATATATATTTAAACCGCATAATTTAAAATTTAAAAAAAAGCAGGAGAAGAAAAAGACGGCCCGAAGTGAGGGGGGGAAGGGAAATAAGACAATTCACCCACCTCACAACTCCTCAAGCCCAACCACAATACGAGGCTCCCTCCTCAACAGCCGCT
>NW_015171689.1:15063-31744 GCF_001447785.1 Gekko japonicus
AAAACCTCCTCGTTTCCATTCCTGTTTACACACGAGGAAGCCTAGCCCTGGCCTCGGGTTGGGGGGGCTTGCACCCGAGTAAAGCTGTGTCGCCTTGAGGTCTCCAGACGCGTGTTTACGCGAAGGTAAGCGTCCCCCCCCACACACACCCACACCGGCTTTGACGGGACTTTTGCACCCAAGCAAAGACGGACGCTGTTTCAGGGCTCCCGAGCTTCATGTCCTCCACCCTCTCTTGGGAACTCAGCCCTCCCGGGGTTTTGTGCAGAGGAAGGCGAGCCTGGACGTCTTCCCTGTGATAGTGACTCAGGAAGTCGGCGTTGGGGGGGTTGCCAGCCTCCAGGTCGGGACCTGGAGATCTGAGTTCCCTCTAAGCTTGAGTGAGTGTGAGCCAGCTCACAGCTTTTTAGCCTCTGGCTCGCACATTTTTGTCTCCGCTCAGGAAGGATGGGGCTCCAGAGCCAACTCATTTCTGCACCAGCTAAATCACTTGCTGGCAACTTTAAAGCCAGTAGCTCACAAAGTAGAATTTTTGCTCACAGGACTCCACAGCTTAGAGGGAGCATTGCTGGAGACCTCTCGGAATTAACAGCTCCTCTCCAGGCTACAGAGAGATCAGTTATCCGACTTGGTGAGGAGACCCTGTGGCGTTAGACACCCCACCCCACCCCGTAATTCTCCAGGAATGGCGCCAACTCCAGTTGGAAACCCTCTGCCCCAACCCACCCCCCCCGCGTCCCCGAATACCCATGAAATAGAATTTTCCAAACTCCAGTGGGGAACCCTCTCCCCCAAATCCTCCGGGTTCTACCCTACAAATCTCCACGGATTTCCCAAATTGTAGTTGGCAGCAATGTTCCCTCTAAGCTGTGGAGCCCTGTGAGCAAAAATTCTACTTTGTGAGCGACTGGCATTAATATTGTGAGCGGGCGCTTTGGCTGCTGCATAAATTAGTTTGCTCTGGAGCCCCTCCTTCCTGAGCTGAGACAAAAATGGGTGAGCCAGAGGCTAAAAATCTGTGAGCTAGCTCACACTAACTCAGCTTAGAGGGAACACTGGTTGGCAGTCTTAAAACAAGCCCCACGGGGGTTTATTTGTTATGACTATTATTGTTTTATTCAATTTATAACTTGCTCTCCCCGAGCTTAGAACTCTCACGCCACTAAATGTGTGTGTGTGTGTGGGGGGGGAGATAAAGCCTAGCTCCTCTTGACTTCGAAGTATTTCTGCAGGGTTTGATGGCACTCTCACTTGACTTAAATGGGGGGGAGGCAAATAAAGCTGCCCGGCTTGTATTTACTTGGAAATAAGCCCCGCCGGGGTGTGATGGTAGTTAACACTCAACTGAAATTTTCTAGCCATGTGGCCTTACTAGTGTCGCTAGGTCCCCCATGGCCACCGGAGGGGGAAGGAGGGGGTTAGGGTTTCCAGATCCAGGTTGGGAAAATACTAAAGGTTTGCGGATGAAGTCTGGGGAGAACAAGAACCCCAGTGGGGTACAATGCCATAGAGCCCGCCAGTGCTCCCGCTAAGCTGAGTTAGTGTGAGCCGGCTCACAGTTTTTTAGCCTCCGGCTCACACATTTTTGTCTCGGCTCAGGAAGTAGGGGCTCCAGAGCAAACTGATTTATGCAGTCGCCCAATCGCTCGCTCACAACTTGAATGCCAGGAGCTCACAAAGTAGGATTTTTGCTCACAACAACACTCCACAGCTTAGAGAGGGAGCATTGGAACCCACCCATCTAGGCATCCCGTTTTCTCCCGGGGAACTGATCTCATTAGACTGGAGATGAACTGTAGTTCCAGGGGATCCCAGGCAATGCTCCCTCTAAGCCGTGGAGTCTTGTGAGCGAAAATTCTACTTTGTGAGCTACGAGCATTAAAGCTGTGAGCGAACCATTTGGCTGCTGCATACAATTTAGTTGGCTCTGGGGCCATCCTTCCTGAGCTGAGACAAAAGTGTGTGAGCCGTAGGCTACAAAACTGTGAGCTAGCTCACACTAACTCAGCTTAGAGGGAACACTGATCCCAGGTCCCACCTGGAGGCTGGCATCTCTAGGACTTCCAGTTCTGTCCAAGCTGATTCAGAAGTTACGTCGTCTTGGGCTTAATGGGACTTCATCCCCATGTGTGAATGCATCGGGATGCAGCCTTGGAGGTCTGTTTGGGGGAGGCTGCTTGTGGCAGGATACGTGGGGTGGCCTTTGTGGGTCTGGCCGAGCAGTGTGTGATGCTCATGGATAGAGTAGCCGGATCTGAGTCAAGTAGCACTTAGAGACGAACAAGGTTTGGAAGGTATAAGCTTTCAATAGTCAAAGCTCCCTTGTATCTGACGAAGGGAGCTTTGACTCTCAAAAGTGCATCCCCCTCCCCCCCAAATCCCGTTGGTCCCTAAGGTGCTACTGGACTGGACTCCAGCTGCTGTACTGCAGACTGACATCTCTACTCTCTTAAATGCAGTATGAAATTGGAATTTGGGTGACATTGGTGGTTTAAGTTGCTATGCGAACCATAAGGGAGTTATGGGACAGTTGTGAATGGTGTGTGAGTGTATATGAATATTGTTGTAGATCACCGAAATGATTGCATATTTAATTTCGTTGTGCTATGTACAATGACAATAAAGTATATTATTATTATTATTAGAGGAAGAGAGATCCGTAGGGTGTGAAACGTTTTTGAAGGATCCAGGGAAGAGAAAAGGCTTTCACCTGGGGGAGGCAGTGTGAGAGTTCTCTTTGGGCTGTAATGTTATGGACCTCTGTATGCTGGCCTGGAAGTAAGCCTCACGAAACATAGTGAATCCTGCTCCCGAGGAAACGTGGGGAGCATTGTGCCTCTTCCTCTAGCAGTGGCCGAACAGATGCCTTCCGTAGTATACTCGTAAGTTGGGGCCTGGCGAGGATCCTAATCCTTTTTGGCTAATCCTTTAAAAAGAATAAAACCCTTAGTGGGTATCATCACACCTCGTGGCAGCAAGTTCCTAGACTTAGAGAGCCAGTTTGGTGTAGTGGCTAAGTGCACGGACTCTAATCTGGGAGAACCGGGTTTGATTCCCCACTCCTCTGCGTGCACCTGCTGGTGTGACCTTGGGTCAGTCATAAGTCCTTTCAGAGCTGTTCTCTCAGGAGCAGTCCTCGAGAGAGCTCCCTCAGTCCCACCTACCTCACAGAGGGTGTCTGTTGTGGGGAGGAGAAGGGAAAGGAGATTGTAAGCCATGCTGACACAGGGTATAAATCCAATCTCTTCTTCTGGCAATATCTGGTCTTCTTCTTCTTAATTATGTGCCACACAGGTAAATTGCTCCTTCTGGTTTGTGGCAAACTTGGTGCCCGTCAGCTTTGGTTGTGGTGCGTCGAGAGAGAGCATTTCTCCACCGTTGTTTTCCTCGCGCCCTTTCGCAATGCACGCCTTCTAGCAAGATAACTGGCTAATGGTGCCGTCCTAAACGAAGTCACGCCTTTCCAAGTCCATCGACTCCAGTGGCTTTGGAAGGGTGTGACTCTGTTTAGGATTGAACTGCAAAAGCGTTACTTGAAAGTGTGCCTCACTGAACCCACAAAGCCTTGATTCTGAACAGACGTGTGGAATTGGGGTGCGAGACACAAGAAGCGGAGTGTGTGTGTGTAAAACGACAGAAGGAAACTAGTTATGGCTTAAGAGTGGATGAAATACCAGTTCTGGACCTCCGTGACGTTGCTTGAATTGAAGGGGAAGGTCTTGGTTTAAGACGTCAGATCTTAGAGAGAGATTTAAGGTTTTGGAACAAGGTGGGTAGCTGTGTTAAGTCTCTCTGTAGCGGTAGAGACGAGCAAGAGACCAGTAGCACCTCAGAGTTTGTGGCAGGGGAGGAGCTTTTGTGAGTGACCGCTCACTTCTTCAGATAGGTGATGTCCAGTGTTCCCTCTAAGCGGAGTCAGTGTGAGCTAGCTCATTAGCCTCGCGCTCACACATTTTTGTCTCCGCTCAGGAAGGAGGGCTCCAGAGCATACTGCTTTACGCAGTAGCCAAATCGCTCGCTCACAACTTTAATAAGTAGAATGTTTTGCTCACAAGACTCCACAGCTTAGAGGGAACATTCTGTGACTGCCACGCCACGCCGTCTCATGAGCCACATTTCCCTTTCCCGTGGCACACCCCGGCCATTTCAAATGACGGCTGTCCACCCTCCAAGGTCCCGTCGGACCAAACGGTCTCCCAGCTGAAACCTCAAAGCAAGCAAGTGTGCCTCACTGAACCCACAAAGCCTTGATTCTGAACAGACGTGTGGAATTGGGGTGCGAGACACAAGAAGCGGAGTGTGTGTGTGTAAAACGACAGAAGGAAACTAGTTATGGCTTAAGAGTGGATGAAATACCAGTTCTGGACCTCCGTGACGTTGCTTGAATTGAAGGGGAAGGTCTTGGTTTAAGACGTCAGATCTTAGAGAGAGATTTAAGGTTTTGGAACAAGGTGGGTAGCTGTGTTAAGTCTCTCTGTAGCGGTAGAGACGAGCAAGAGACCAGTAGCACCTCAAGGTCTAACAAGGTTTGTGGCAGGGGAGGAGCTTTCGTGAGTGATCGCTCACTTCTTCAGACAGGTTATGTCCAGTTTTCCCTCTAAGCTGAGTTAGTGTGAGCTAGCTCACAGTTTTTAAGCCTCCGGCTCACACATTTTTGTCTCAGCTCAGGAAGGAGGGCTCCAGAGCAAACTGATTTATGCAGCAGCCCACAACTTTAATGCCGGTCGCTCACAAAGTAGAATTTTTTGCTCACAAGACTCCACAGCTTAGAGGGAGCATTCTGTACCTGCTACGCCATGCCGTCTCATGAGCCACATTTCCCTTTTCCATGGCACATCCCGGCCATTTCAAATGACGGCTTTCCACCCTCCGAGGTCCTGTTGGACCAAACTGTCTCCCAGCTGAAACCTCAAAGCAAGCAATGTTTTGCTAGGGATATCGAAGTCAGCTCTGTTCCATGTGTCAGCTGTCAATGTCCGGCAGGAAACGTTTTATTTTTCCATGCCCATCATCCCTGACACCTATGACGATCCCGGGTGGGCCGGCCAGATCTTTGCTCACAAGACTCCACAGTTTAGAGGGAGCATATGTCTACAGTCTGGAGATAATCATAGAAGAATCATAGAGTTGGAAGGTGCCATACAGGCCATCTAGTCCAACCCGCCTGCTCACCACTACCAGATCAGCCTCATGGAGGGTGGTTGTGTCTCGTTCTGGCCGGTTTGTTTAGCTGCATTTTTGTTTTCTGGTCAACAGGATTTGTGGGGGAGGGAGAAGCGCATACGCTAAGAGGCCGCGTTGTGAGGATCCAGGGTCAGAGCAGGAGCAGGGTTGGGGAATGTGTGCAGAACTGAACATGCAGCGTGTTGAATAGACTGGTGTTTAAATAAGCCATAGGTGGCGATTATTATTCGTTGTTCCGGAACGTTAATCGGAGGCACAAGGAGGTCGGGTCATTTTCTCAGGGTGTTTTTGAGGGTTAGTTGGACAGAAGTCCTTCCCGATACCCTGTGATGGTTATGGTCGGCCCTCGGATCCTCAGGGTATTGAATTTATACAGCTGTTCTCTGAAGCAGTTACTCTCAACGCTACGCTGTGGAGTCCTGTGAGCCAAAATTCTACTTTGTGAGCTACTGGCCGTAAAAGTTGTGAGTGAGCGATTTGGCTACTGCATAGACTAGTTTGCTCTGGAGCCCTCCTTCCTGAGCCGAGACAAAAAAGTGTGAGCCGGAGGCTAAAAAAACTGTGAGCTAGCTCACACTAATTCCGCTTAGAGGGAACACTGGTTACTATATCAGCAAGCTTTTACTTTAAGGCTGGAATCCGGAGCGTGCTTGCCACAAAACAAGTCCCGTCAGACTCGGTTCGGCTTCCTCCTGTGTAAACATGTTTCAGGTCAGATACAGATCCCGGTCAGAGATCGAAATCCAGATGGTAATCGAGCATTTAGCGTCTCTGGGGCAGCTTGGTAGATTACTAGAGTTCGGAATTACACGTCTTCCCCTTCGACTCCCCCAAAGCGCCTTGCAATTTAGAGCAAAGCGCTCCCCAGACTGGAATATTTTTTTTAACATGTTTTCTCGGGCTTTTGATGATTGCACTTGGGTGATTGCTCGAGATGCGGCAGGCCTCGCTCCAGAGCCGTTCTTTTGCCTCTGGAGGCGATTGGCGCTTCTGCATTCGTGCTTAATTGCCGCACTCGGAACAATGCATCAGGCTTGCTGGAACCTGCCATTTGGGGGGTTGTTTCTGACCGGGATGAGACCCGCAGGATCCAGAGAGTGCACCTGCGGGGTTTCCCTGTCACGTCAACAAGATACCGAGTCATGAATTATAGTATTATTCCTCTGGCGCGTGTTCCCTAGTTGTTAGATTTGGGGTCTTTTTGCCTGAGGCCACATGGTAATAAACACAAGTAGAAGATTATGTGCCGTGGTTTAGCCATAACCTCATGCTGCGTCCTAATGCCACACTTGTGTTCACATCCTTATACTCTAGGAGTTTTCACTCCTGCCTTTTATGAACAGTACAGCTGGTATTGGCTTAGGCATTACTGTATTGTTTCTGACATTCTAATCCACCTGAAAGCCCGCAGCAAAGTACTGCGGGAGTTGACGGATTGATTTGCTTTGTGATATATTTTTTTTAGTCTTTCTTTACAACGTGCAAAACGCAAATACTGTTTTTTATTTTTGTTTGCAGCCACTTAATGGGAACGTTCAAGAGAGAGAGAGAGAAACCTGAATGTGTTCAGTCCCTGCTAAAACAGAAAGGGGTGGTTTTATGACCCTTTCATCCCATCCTTCCTCCGGAGTGATCCGGTTGGTGTTGCTAGTTGTGTCCGCCTCCGTTTTACCCTTACAATGGCCCTGTGAGGTAGACTGGGCTGAGAGAGAGACGTTGAGGGTGATCAAGCGCAGCCAGGGAGGTTCACAGAACTCCACGCTGGGCGTTACCTCTTGAGATAAAATGCTTAATTTTAGCAAAATAGTTTCAGAAAAGTTCTTCAGCAGAAGGGTAGTAGAGACAAGTTGGGATCTTGCTCTTGTTCTCTGGTTATTATATGCATTCTGGTTTACTACTGAATATTAGAGCCAGTTTGGCGTAGTGGTTAGGAGCGCAGACTCTAATCTGGGAGAACCGGGTTTGATTCCCCACTCCCCCACCTGCAGTTGCTGGTGTGACCTTGGGTCAGTCGTAAGTTCTTTCCGAGCGGTTCTCTCGAGGGCAGTTCTTGGGAGAGCTCTCTCAGCCCCACCTACCTCACAGGCAACGCTGCCTCTAAGCTGTGAAGTCTTGTGAGCAAAAAGTCTACTTTGTAAGCTGCTGGTATTAAAGTTGTGAGTGAGCGATTTGGCTACTGTATAAGTTAGTTTGCTCTGGAGTCATCCTGAGCGAAGTCAAAAATGTGTGAGCCGGAGGCTAAAAAACTATGAGCTAGCTCACACTAACTCAGCCTAGAGGGATCGCTGCTCACAGGGTGTCTGTTGGGGGGAGGGGGAAGGGAAAGGAGTTTGTAAGCCGCTCTGAGACTCCTTCGGGTAGTGAAGGGCGGGGTATAAATCCAATCTCTCCGTCTTCTCTTCTACTAGCGTGGTTCAATAAAGACTGTGCTTCTTCTAATTTATCCCGAGAAAATTCACTCTGAATTTTTATGGTTCCTTGAATGGAAGGGAACCTCCTCCGCTCTGCCATACCCTTGAAAACCCATTTCCCTAATGCTGGCTCAGGGAGTGATTCCGATTGAGGACAGTTGACGCCGTAATTGCTGACTGCGAGTTTTTGTGTTAACTTCTGCAAAACCACCTGACAGTCACCGGTTGCTACGTCCACGGGCCTCAAATTGTCTTTGACTAAAATAAGAGCATTTGCGACGGGAGAGAGAATCCCTTTCCTGGCACCCTGTCGGTGTTGTAGTGTTGACTGATAATGCTAAATCCTAGCAAGACTCTTTCTCCCCTGTCCCCCCCTCCCCCATTTTTCTGCTGGCATTTCATTTCCAAAGTTGGACGTGTTTCTGTGGGTAGGAACAGTGTTGTGAACGAAGGCAGAAGTTTGTTTAAAGACGCACGCACAAACTAGTTAACAAATTTATTAATAATTACGAATAAGATTATATCGTAAGCTGCCTTGAACGCTGCGAGGTAGAAAGGTGGCTAATAAGCATTTTAAATGAACTAAACAAGTGCATCCGAAGGGTTTGGTCACACAGGTGAGACGGGTTTGAGAAGCGATCCTAAGCAAGTCTACTCGGGATTCAAGCGAGGTCTGTTCAAAAAGGCTTAATCGGAGAAAAGTGTTTCTAGGATTACCCTGTTCGTTAGTTAAATGTCTGATCCTGAAAATGGACCCTTGAGTCTTACTGACCTCCGCCTTGGTTCTGACACCCAGTTACATATATACAAAACCCTCTGATTTTATAGCGGTAGTTGGTATAATCCTATCCAGTGAGGCTCTAGGGAAGCAGCAAGAAGGACAGAGTAGTCCCGCAAACATGGTTCAAGATAAAAGTACCGTCCGGGACGATTTGTTCAGAAAGTAATCCCTGAAAATTAATAAAGAGGCCTCAGTTTGTGGACGTCGTCTAGATGGTAATTGTTTTCCGCAAATTGTATTTGCACCAAGGCTTGCCTCCTGCTGAGGGCTGACCGGCCGGATAAACATTCTAAACAATACACTCGGGAAATGTAATATCGTAAACACAGTAAATATTTAGAATATTTGGCGGTAGGGAAAAGGACGCTCCCTTTCCACAGATAACAGGCCCTTTTTTTGGTCCTTCATTTTGAGGGACAGGGTAGTAAATCTGCGCTGTATCGACTTGGAAAAGAAGCCCTGAATTGATTGAAAACGTGAGAGTTTTTTGTGACGATCCTTTCAGGTCCTTTCCGCACTTGGATCTCATCCCTGGTTTTACCAGAGTTCAACTCGCAACACAATACCTTGCATTTATCCCTGGTTATAACGGCATCCGTTTATCCCGGGACAAGTGTGGGGCAAAACCAGGGTGACGTCAGTGTAATGTGGAAACAGAAAATACCCCAAGATAATTACAGGGGCGAACTCGCATGTAGTGTAGAATGTAAAAATACCCCGAGATAATTACAGGGGCGAACTCGCGTGTAGTGTAGAATGTAAAAATACCCCAAGATAACTACAGGGGCGAACTCGCGTGTAGTGTGGAATGTAAAAATACCCCAAGATAATTACAGGGGCAAACCCGCGTGTAGTGTAGAATGTAAAAATACCCCAAGATAATTACAGGGGCGAACTCGCGTGCAGTATAGAATGTAAAAATACCCCAGGATAATTACAGGGGCAAACTCGCGTGTAGTGTAGAATGTAAAAATACCCCAAGATAATTACAGGGGCGAACTCGAGTGTAGTGTAGAATGTAAAAATACCCCAGGATAATTACAGGGGCGAACTCGAGTGCAGTGTAGAATGTAAAAATACCCCAAGATAATTACAGGGACGAACCCGCGTGTAGTGTAGAATGTAAAAATACCCCAAGATAATTACAGGGGCGAACTCGCGTGCAGTATAGAATGTAAAAATACCCCAGGATAATTACAGGGGCAAACTCGCGTGTAGTGTAGAATGTAAAAATACCCCAAGATAATTACAGGGACGAACTCGAGTGTAGTGTAGAATGTAAAAATACCCCAGGATAATTACAGGGGCGAACTCGAGTGCAGTGTAGAATGTAAAAATACCCCAAGATAATTACATGGGCAAACCCGCGTGTAGTGTAGAATGTAAGTTCAGGGACATGGTTGAACCAGGATTTAAGGTCTCGTGCGGAAAGGACCTATGAGGGTCACTGCAGTAGAACAGTCAGATTTGCGTCCAGTAGCATCTTGGTGATGGAAAGTGATGTCAAGGCACAGCTGGCTTGTGGCCACCCCATGGGTTTCCAGGGCAAGGGACATTCGGAGATGTTTGGTCATTGCCTGCCTCCATACCACGAGCCCGATAGTCCTTGGAGGTCTCCCATCCAAATACTAACCAGGGCTGACCCTGCTTAGCTTCCGAGACTTCACAAGATCAGGCTAGCCTGGGCATGCCTTAGAGACCAGGAAAAGCTTCAGGGTATAAGTTCTGGAGAGTCAGACACAGAGCAGAAATGTCAATCTGAATCCTATTATCCTAGTCAGAAGAGGAGGAGGAGGAGATTGGATTTATACCCCTCCCTTCACTCGGAGTCTCAGAGCGGCTTACAAACTCCTTTCCCTTCCCCTCCCCACCCTGTGAGGCAGGTGGGGCTGAGAGAGCTCTGAGAGAACTGTCCTCGAGGGAACAGCTCTGACAGAACTATGGCTTTTGCCCAAGGTCATCCAGCAGCTGCAAGTGGAGGAGTGGGGAATCAAACCCGGTTCTCCCAGCAGGCTGGCGGTGGAAGGCACACGGTGGAAGGGGTGTCGTAAAGAATACTCGTAAAGGATTCAGAGGTACAATTTATATTGCAATCGCCTTGATTAGAGCAGAGGGGAAATGTTTGGAGGCTTATTATTTTTTAAAAAAACGATTCCTTCTCCAGGGTGTCCATCTTCAAGGGGAAGCCTGCGAGTAATTCACCCGGGGCAAATATTTGTGTTTCAGATCCCGTCCCCCCTCCAGCGGCTTTAGCTGGAGTCCGGTCCGGCAGAACGCCCCCCTCGCCACAGACATGTTAACGGCAGGATGAAGCTGGAGGCCGTGGTGGAGCAGCTGCAGAAGCAGCAGCAGCAACAGCAGCAGCATACGCCTCTGCAGATGGATTCCCGGGAGAGGCAGCAGAGGCAGGCGCGGGAGGCGCCGCTGCACTACGGCCAGCCGCTGACGGCGCAGCCAGCGGCACTCTCGGCCGCCTCCGGCAAGCCTTCCGGCGGCCCGGCCCACGCCCCCCTGGCCCGAGTCCCGCCCGTGTTCGGGGCTGCCCGGACTTTCGACCAGAGCAGCGTGAACTCGGAAGAGGAGGAGGAGGAGGAGGAAGGCGACGAGGACTTGGAAGAAGACGGCGACCCGGAGGACGATGCGGCCACACGCGGCAAGGACGCGTGCTCCACCCTGAAGTACTTTCAGGCTTCCAAAGTGGGCCCCCACAACCAAAGAGTGGCTTCCTCCTCGCACCCGCTGCCGGCCCTCGGGGTGCCACGAGGACACCAGGGAAAGGAAGAGCAGGGTAAAGAGGCAGCGAACGTCCTGTATTCCGGCTCCTTGTCCGGGAGGCAGATGTGGAGACTGGACGAGCAGCAGCTTAAGCAGGTCAGTGAAAACACTTATCCCCCCCCCCTTTAGAGGTTGGCAGTGTTCCCTCTAAGCTGAGTTAGTGTGAGCCATCTTACCGTTTTTTAGCCTCCAGCTCACAGGTTTTTGTCCCAGCTCAGGAAGGATGGCTCTGGAGCACACTAACTTATACAGTAGCCAAATCGCTCGCTTACCGCACTAATGCCGGCAGCTCACAAAGTAGACTTTCTGCTCACAAGACTCCACAGCTTAGAGGGAGCATTGCAGGTTGGTTGGTTTAAAATGAGAGAGAGTGAGCACCCTCGATGGGCCCGGAGGCAGGCGTTTTCCGTACGGGTCCCGCCGTTCGTGGAAAGTGCCGTCAAGCTGCAGCTGACTTACAAGTGACCCTTCAGGGTTTTCGAGACAAGAGATATTTAGGGGTGGTTTGCCACTGCTTGCCTTTGCATAGGAGCACTTGACTTCCTTGGTGGGCTCCCATCCACGTACTAACCTGCTTAGCTTCCGAGATCTGAAGAGGCTAGCGTTGGCCATCCAGGTCAGGACAGGCAAACAGAGGTGGCTTGCCATTGCCTGCCTCCTGGACTTCCTTGGTGGTCTCCCATCCAAGTACTAACCAGGGCCGACCCTGCTTAGCTTCCGAGATCTGGCAAGATCGGGCTAGCCTGGGCCATCCAGGTCAGGGCAACTAAACAGAGGTGGTTTGCCATTGCTTGCCTCTGCGTAGCAACCCTTGGACTTCCTTGGTGGTCTCCCATCCAAGTACTAACCAGGGCCGACCCTGCTTAGCTTCTGAGATCTGATGAGATTGGGTTAGCCTGGGCCATCCAGGTCAGGGCAACTAAACAGAGGTGGTTTGCCATTGCTTGCCTCTGCGTAGCAACCCTTGGACTTCTTGGTGGTCTCCCATCCTAGGACTAACCAGGGCTGACCCTTCTTAGCTTCCGAGATCTGATGAGATCGGGTTAGCCTGAGATGTTTGACGTTTGCGTCCTCATTCCAGGAACCTGTGAAATAGCGGTAAGACCAGAGTGTTGGCTAGGAATCAAAAGACTTAACTGCAGTCAGACACCTTGTGAGATAAGAACATAAGAGAAGCCGTATTTGATCAGGCCAACACTCTGTGTCACACAGTGGCCACAAATACCATGTGCCATCAGGAGGTCCACCGGGGGGCCAGAACTCTAGCAGCCCTCCCACTGTTGCCCCCCAAGCAGCAACAATACAGAGCATCATTGCCCCAGACAAAGTGTTCCATCTATACCTTGTGGCTACTAGCCACTGATAGACCTCTGCTCCATATGTTTCTCCAGTCCCCTCTTGAAGCTGTCTGTGCCTGTAGCCGCCGCCACCACCATTTCCTGTGGCAGTGAATTCCACGTGTTCATGACTCTTTGGATGAAGAAGGACTTCCTTTTATCTGTCCGAAGTCTACTGCTCCTTAATTTCATGGAGTGCCCACAAGGATGAGAAAGGGAGAAAGGGACTTCTTTCTCTACCTTCTCTATCCCATGCATAATTTTGTAAACCCCTCTCATAAACCTCTATCGCGTCGCCCTTCGATTGTCGTTTCTCCAAGCGAAAGAGCCCTAACCTCTTTAAACCTTTCTTCATAGGGAAGTTATTCCATCCCCGTAATCATTTTAGTTGCCCCATTCTGCGTCTTTTCCAATGCTACAATATTTTTGTGGGGTACAGTGAGCAGAACTGTACGCTGTATTCCAAATGAGTGTCAGCTAGGCAGCTGCCATGGTGGTGGTGGTGGGTGGCTGATGAGTAGTCTGTCCTTGCACTGGAATCTTCGCTTTCGTTTCTTCTCGCCTAGTCTCATCTGTTAGCTCGCACCAGTGGCCTTGGTACCTTGTAACTGCTTTTTCCCTGGGAATGTGGGCATGTTAGTCTTGGCGGGCTTTCGCTTATTCCCCGATTGGCTCAGTTCCATCAGTGGGGGGCCCCCTTTGAATGTAGCATAACTCCCCATTTCGCACCCTTACAGTTAGTTCTGACACTGAATGTATGCACAGATGACCGGCCTTTCCTGTACGCAATAAACTCGATCCTTCTGAAGGAACGTTGTTGGGACCGATTGCTGTGGGACATCTGACAATGAGGCCTCGTGATAGAGTTGTACAGGGCTTTTTTTGTAGAAAAAGCCCAGCAGGAACTCATTAGCATAATAGGCCATACCCAACTGCAGAAACCCATTAGCATATCAGGCCACACCCCCATGCCTTCCCTTGGCTTGCCCGGGCGCCCCATGGCTGCGGGGCGTCCGGGCAAGCTGGCCCTTCGACAGGCTGGGAAAGGCATGGGGAGGCATTTAGAAGAGAAGAAGAAGAGAAGAGATTGGATTTATACCCCGCCCTTCACTCGGAGTCTCAGAGCGGCTTACAAACTCCTTCCCCTCCCCACAACAGACACCCTGTGAGGTGGGTGGGGCTGAGAGAGCTCTGACACAAACTGCTCTTTTTCAAGGACAGCTGTGCCAGAGCTTGTGACTGACCCAAGGTCACATCAGCAGGTGCAAGCGGAGGAGTGGGGAATCAAACCCCTGTGCCAGAGCTTGTGACTGACCCAAGGTCACATCAGCAGGTGCAAGTGGAGGGGTGGGGAATCAAACCCGGTTCTCCCAGATTAGAGTCCGCGCACTTCACCACTACACCAAATTGGCTCTTAAATGCCTCCTTGATCCTTCCAGGGCCCCCCCCCCGGCCCGTCCACCTCGGAGTCACCCGGGGGTGTGTGTGTTGCTCTCCAGGCCTTCCCTCCGTAGCCACGCACGCAGAGGTTTTGGCTGTAGTGGGCGTGGCCAGCTCCGAAGCCAGCCGGGACTCCATTCCTGTGCGTTCCTGCCCCAAAATTGCCCTGGGGGCATTACGATGCTGGGGGAAGCCTTTTTGTGGTTCCTGCCTGCTAGATGGGAACCTGCCGAAAGGCGGGGGGAATGCGCGGCCGGAATAGAGTGAGGTCCTCTGGCTGTGCAGGCCTCGGGGATCCTTCCCTTCATCCCCGTTCGGCTCACGTTGAGTATCGACGGCATTGGCACGACTGGCTCGGCGGCGTGTGCCCCGCCGTGTGCCTCTTGTGGTCCAAGAGCCTCGGGTGTTGCAACGGGAAAAGAAAACCTTGCAGGGTGATGCAATTGGCGGAAGTCATCTCCCCCCCCCGCAGCTGCTGAGTCAACGGTGAAACGGGGCGTCTGGCCGCTGTGCTTCAGGGAGTTCATGAACTGACTTGCGCAGGGGGCTGGCGGCCTTCCAGTTGCATTTCCTCCACGCTCGTTGCTCAAGAGAGACGGATTTAGAAGCGGCAGAAGACGGCTTTGCAAATGGAGAAGTGGGACGTGTCAGCTGGGTGGGTGGCGGCCTTGACCGCAGCTCATCCCACCCCCCCCTGATGGTGATCGGTCCTCCTCAGAGAATGTGTCCGTTGTAGTGTAGGTGAAAGGGATTTCTCTGGAATGATACGATCTGCAAACTGTAAACCGCCTTCAAGGGAGGAACTGTGGCTCAGTGGTAGAGCCTTTGCTCGTCACACAGAAGGTCCCAGATTCAAACCCTGGTATCTCCAGTTAAAAGGACCAGGAAGTAGGTGATGGGAAGGACCTCCAGCCTGAGATCCTGGTTTAGTGGTAGAGCGTCTGCTTGGTATACAGAAGGCCACAGGTTCAATCCCCGGCATCTCCAGTTAAAAGGACCAGGAAGTAGGTGATGGGAAGGACCTCCAGCCTGAGATCCTGGTTTAGTGGTAGAGCGTCTGCTTGGCATGCAGAAGGCCACAGGTTCAATCCCCGGCATCTCCAGTTAAAAGGACCAGGAAGTAGGTGATGGGAAGGACCTCCAGCCTGAGATCCTGGTTTAGTGGTAGAGTGTCTGCTTGGTATACAGAAGGCCACAGGTTCAATCCCTGGCATCTCCAGTTAAAAGGACCAGGCAGTAGGTGATGTGTAAGATCTCCAGCCTGAGATCCTGGTTTAGAAGAAGAAGAAGAAGAAGAAGAAGAAGAAGAAGAAGAAGAAGAAGAAGAAGAAGAAGAAGAAGAAGAAGAAGAAGAGGAGGAGGAGGAGGAGGAGGGACTACTGGCTTTGATGGACCAAATTTTATATCAGATATATTGTTTTATTATGCTGTTGCTGTATTTATATTTTAACCTCTGTAAGCGGCCCCAAGCTGAATTACTGGATGGGGCGGGATATAAATCTCAATAATAAATAAATAAAAATAAATAAATAAGATCTGACCAGGCCTTCCCCGGTGTTGCCCCTGACGCTGAGATTCAGAGCTTGGCTTCCTCCGAACACGGAGGTTCCCTTTAGTCACCATCAATGCTCCCTCTAAGATGTGGAGTCTTGTGAGCAAAAATTCTACTTTGTGAGCTACTGGTGTTAAAGTTGTGAGCAAGCGATTTGGCTGCTGCATGAATTCGTTTGCTCCGGAGCCCTCCTTCCTGAGCGAAGACAAACAATGTGTGAGCCAGAAGCTAAAAAGCTGTGAGCTAGCTCACTCTTAACTCAGCTTAGAGGGAACAGTGGTCACCATGGTCACCATGGCTAGCAGTTTTCATCTCAGCCCTTTCCTCATATTCCCTAGCATACAGTTTGCCTTTTTCACCGCTGAAGTACACTGGGTTGACAGTTCTGTGGACCTATCCACTACGACCCCAAGATCTTTCCCCCTCCTATTCTCAGCAAGTTTCAGACCCCACTGACCATGGTGATGGGGAAAGACCTTGGCCGGAGACCCTGGCTCAGTGGTGGAGCCTAGATTCAATCCCTGGCATCTCCAGTTGAAAGGTTGGTGCCCCGAATTGCTTTTAAAGGTCCCAGAATGACAAATGTGAGATTAGTTGACTGGGTTATTTTAATAGAAAAAGAGAAGAGATTGGATTTATGTACTGGCTTTGATGGACCGGTTCAGAATAAGGCAGCTTCATGTGTTCCTGTCGACCCATGCTCATTGGAAGTTACTCTTGATTAACTTTCTGGGCCACGCTCATTGCCCAGTGATTTATGGCTTTTAAGCAGATTGAGCGGCAGCAATATAAACATCCCAGACACAGTTGGCTCAGCTTGTGCCACACGGTGCAAATTCCGCCATTCCACGCCATAGAGGGCTGCTGCGCTCGCCGTCTCGTGTGAGTGTTCTCAAAGTGGTTTCGGAAATCTCCCGCCCTTCAGTGACCCTGTTCTTCCTGGGTGGTCTCCCATCCAATTACTAACCAGGGCCGACCCTGCTTAGGTTCCCCCAAGAGCACTGAGATCGGGGAACTTCCATCGCCTGGAGGTTCCAGGCCCCCAGGAAGTGAAATTGACCCAGACCAGAACTAGGGCGTTTTCGGTGGCGGCTCCCACCTGGTGGAACGAGCTCCCGGAAGAGACTCGGGCCCTGCGGGACCTAGTGCAGTTCCGCAGGGCCTGTAAGACAGAGCTCTTCCGCCAGGCCTTTGAGGGGGA
>NW_015171689.1:31808-33498 GCF_001447785.1 Gekko japonicus
ATGACCAGGCAGTAGGGGATGTGTAAGATCTCCAGCCTGAGACCCTGGAGAGCCGCCACCAGTCTGCGTAGGGACTACTGCCTTTGATGGACCAAATTTTATATCAGATATATTGTTTTATTATGCTGTTGCTGTATTTATATTTTAACCTCTGTAAGCCGCCCCGAGCTGAATTACTGGATGGGGCGGGATATAAATCTCAATAATAAATAAATATAAATAAATAAATAAGATCTGACCAGGCCTTCCCCTGGTGTTGCCCCTGACGCTGAGATTCAGAGGTTGGCTTCCTCCGAACGTGGAGGTTCCTTTTAGTCACCATCAATGCTCCCTCTAAGCTGTGGAGTCTTGTGAGCAAAAATTCTACTTTGTGAGCTACTGGCGTTAAAGTTGTGAGCAAGCGATTTGGCCGCTGCATCAATTCGTTTGCTCCGGAGCCCTCCTTCCTGAGCGAAGACTAAAATGTGTGAGCCAGAAGCTAAAAAGCTGTGAGCTAGCTCACTCTTAACTCAGCTTAGAGGGAACAGTGGTCACCATGGCTAGCAGTTTTCATCTCAGCCCTTTCCTCATATTCCCTAGCATACAGTTTGCCTTTTTCACCGCTGAAGTACACTGGGTTGACAGTTCTGTGGACCTATCCACTACGACCCCAAGATCTTTCCCCCTCCTATTCTCAGCAAGTTTCAGACCCCACTGACCAATACTTGATGCTGGGATTTTTTTTGTCCCAATGTGCATTACCTGGTTGGTGCCCCGAATTGCTTTTAAAGGTCCCAGAATGACAAATGTGAGATTAGTTGACTGGGTTATTTTAATAGAAAAAGAGAAGAGATTGGATTTATACCCCGCCCTTCACTCGGAGTCTCAGAGCGGCTTACAAACTCCTTTCCCTTCCCCTCCCCACAACAGACACCCTATGAGGTAGATGGGGCTGAGAGAGCTCTGACAGCAACTGCTCTTTCAAGGACAGCTCTTGTCAGAACTGTGGCTTGCCCACGGCCATCCAGCAGGTGCAAGTGGAGGAGTGGGGGAATCAAACCCGGTTCTCCCAGATTAGAGTCTGCGCACTTAACCACTGCACTGAACCGGCTCTCAAATTCCCTGCTATAGAATCTCCCTGCTATATTTTTCACCCCCAAGGCGAGTTTTGAGGCGGATTGGGTATGCTACAAATTGTTTGGTGGTTTTCTTGGAGGCCGCTTACTTGGGCTTGTGGGTCGAACTGCCTCTAGCACCCCTGCTGATACACATGCCTTGCTTAGTGGGACAGGATGTGCGGGGCAAGACTACCAACTTTTCTCTTGCCTTCCAGTCTCTCTTGCCTTCCAGTCACTCCTAATGCTTGCTAGGCAGATAACTCTGCCCCCCCTTCCCACAAGCCCATCGACCCCCCTCGAGGTGGGAGGCGTGGAATCTTTTGATCCCTCTTGGATTATTTGACAGAAAGCTATTACCGCTTGGCCAAGCAATACAGATTGGGTCTCCCCCCCCCCCAATCGATTAGCAAACGCTCTGGATCTGAAAAACAGCCTTTCCTCCATATCGCATTAACATTCAGAATTGACGCCCTTCCAGACCGAAAAGGTGTTCTTGGACCTTCACATTCAGAGGCACGAATCCTCTGAATCCCAGAGCGAGGAGGCAACGCCAGGGGGAAGGCGCTGGCCTCTATGCCCTGTTGTTGGCCATC
>NW_015171690.1:0-34126 GCF_001447785.1 Gekko japonicus
TCCTCCATCTTAGCTCGACCGGAAGCCTTGATTCAGAATTCTTAAAAGAAAAAGAAATTATATTAAGCTTGCTTTCTCTTTTAAGACAAATTTGATACAAACAAGGTCGACAGTTACAATAGAGGGCTTTTTGTGGGTAGAAGTGGGGGGTCGTTGTTGCTGAATCCCTCCTCCCATGGTTGATACAGGTTGCCATCAGTGTTCCCTCTAAGCTGAGTTAGTGTGAGCTAGCTCACAGTATTTTAGCCTCCAGCTCACACATTTTTGTCCTAGCTCAGGAAGGGTGGCTCCAGAGCAAACTAATTTATGCAGCAGCCAAATTGCTCATAAGAACATAAGAACATAAGAGATGCCAATGTTGGATCAGGCCAAAGGCCCATCCAGTCCAACACTCTGTATCACACAGTGGCCAGAAATACCAGGTGCCATCAGGAGGTCCACCAGTGGGGCCAGGACATTAGAAGCCCTCCCACTGTTGACCCCCTCCCCAGCACCAAGAAGACAGAGCATCACTTGCCCCAGAGCCCCTATCTATACCTTGTGGCTAATAGCCACTGATGGACCTCTGCTCCATATGCTTATCTAATTCCCTTTTGAAGCCGTCCATGCTTGTAGCCGCCACCACTTCCTGTGGCAGTGAATTCCAAGTGTTAATCACTCGCTCACCAAGTGTTAATCACTCGCTCACCACTTTAATGCCAGCAGCTCACAAAGTAGAATTTTTGCTCACGAGACTCCTCAGCTTAGAGGGGAGCATTGGTTGCCAGCCTATATTCCTTGGGCTCTCCTGTTGGATCTTGTACTCCTGGTTTACGCACAGTGACTATTGCGAGCTCTGCAATTTCTTCAGCATGTTCTGTATGTGTAGCTAGCTTCTGACAAGCTGGCCCCCCCCCCGTGAGGCATTGCGGAGAGGGGGGGAAATAAACGATTTTGAAATTTCCCTACGTTCCACGCTCCCCCCAGCCCCATCTCTTCCTTTAGGATTTTGTAAGGGGAAGGGGCTGTGGCCCAGTGGAAGAGCCTCTGCTTTGCATGCGGAAGGTCCCAGGTTCAGTCCCCAGCATCTCCCGTTAAAAGGGCTGGGTGGGAGGGGATGTGAAAGACCTCAGACCCTGAAGAGCCGCTGCCAGTCTGAGTAGGCAATACCGATGGTGTGATGCAGTCCAAGGCAGCTACGCGTGGGTTCGCGTGTTTGTGTTGGGGACTGACACGAATAATGGCCAGCTGTCAATGACGCGAACACCGTTTTATGTACAGTTTCTAAGGTAGCCAGATGCAATTTTATATTTATCGAAGCAATTTGGTGATGACGCAGAGTGTACCTTTTGAGTTTTAAGTCGGTGGATTTTAACCTGCCCTGTTTTTAAAATATCTGGAGTATAAAAGGGAGGATAGATTTATATCACTGGTTTAGAATCAGTCCCTTATCGCAACGATTTACAGCACGGTTTAAATCAGGGATCGTTTACTGTTTCAGTCAACCCGCCCAGTGTTGAAATCTAGTTTTCAGCCACATTGTGGTGTGAGGCCTTTGGCAGATTCCAGAGGTACCAATTCAGAGCTCCTTTGGACTTTGTTCCCAGTGCCGGTGCGCATGTTGAAAAGGCAGAAACGTAGTTTTATATGTGTCTGTATCATGCCTTGATGGCTGCGAGAGTTGGACTATAAGGAAGGCCGAGCGCCGAAGAATAGATTCTTTTCAACTATGGTGCTGGAGAAGACTCTTGAGAGTCCCTTGGACTGCAAGAAGAACAAATCAGTAAATCCTAAAAGAAATCAACCCTGACTGTTCCCTGGAAGGCCAGATAATGAAACGGAAGCTCAAATACTTTGGCCACCAAATGAGAAGGGAGCACTCACTGGAGAAGACCCTGATGCTGGGAAAGATTGAAGGTCAAAGAAGACGGGGATGGCAAAGGAGGAGATGGTTAGACAGTGTCATAGATGCAACGAACAGGAAGTTGAGCCAACTTCAGAGGACGGCGGAAGACAGGAAGGCCTGGTGTGATGTGGTCCATGGGGTCGCGAAGAGTCGGACTCGACTGTGCGACTGAACAACACCAAAAAATCATGCCTTGAAACCATCTCATGGCCAAATATGACTCTATATCTATAAATGTCTTTAAAACCTTCCTTCCTTTTTGCTGACCTGAGAACAGATCTGTTCCGCTGCTCTGAAGTGTGTGTGTGTGTGTTTTAGCTCTCCGTTTGTTCCATGGAACTGTGTGTATTTGGAAATGGCTTTCTCCAAACATTCATCCTCTCCTCTTTGTGCAGTCTCTTTAGCTACTGTGAATGGGTGCCGTTCTCTTCTTGGAGTCCTTCCTCCTGTCCCCCATGCCTGCCAGCCTCTGCAGCACAGACATCCCCTCCCAAGCAGGCCTCTAGTGAAATTGACACAGCTAGTGGGAAATCTGGTTGATTTCATTAGTTTGGGGCTTCATCTCTGGTTTTTATAGTAGCACTATTTTATTTAGTATTTATCGTCTGCTTTTCTCACAGAGATTCGAGGCGGGTTACACAGAGCGAGTTAGTACAGTCAGCAAAATGGGACATTCAGTAACCCGTGCAGTAGGATTTTAGAAATCTGGAACTACCACAAAGAACTGAAGCATTACATAAATAGAAGAAGAGCTTGGATTTATACCCTGTCCCTCACCACCTGAAGGAGTCTCAGAGCGGCTTACAATCTTCTTTCCCTTCCCCTCCCCACAACAGACACCCTGTGAGGTAGGTGGGGCTGAGAGAGCTCTTTCGAGGACTGTCCTTGAGAGAACAGCTGTGAAAGAACTTGTGACTGACCCAAGATCACACCAGCAGCTCCATGTGTAGGAGTGGGGAGTCAAACCCGGTTCTCCCAGATTAGAGTCCGCGCTCTTAACCACTCCACCAAACTGGTAATATACTACCAATCATATTAACTTTTTGTTATACCTATAGCACTACACCAAACTGGCTCTCGCCATTGGCACCACTATTATTCACATGACATATGAAGCGGTACAGAAATTACAGCAGTAGGATCCTACTTACAATAAGCCATAAAGGTAAAGGTTCCCTTGCTCGAAAGCCAGTCGAATCTGACTCTAGGGTTGTGGTGCTCATCTCCATTTCAAAGCCGAAGAGCCAGCGCTGTCCGAAGACGTTTCCGTGGTCACGTGGCCGGCATGACTAAACACCGAGGCGCACGGAACGCTGTTACCTTCCTACCGAAGTGGTACCTATTTATCTACTTGCAATGTCTTGCTTTCGAACTGCTAGGTTGGCAGGAGCTGGAACTAGAGACAGGAGCTCACTCCGTCATGCAGCACACTCGGGTCTTGAACTGCTGAACTACCGACCTTCCACAGCCTGCAGTTCAGCGTCTGACCCACTTGAGCCACCGCAGCTCCTACAATATGCCGTACACTGTCCCTAATAAATTATCCCAGCAAGTTTGTGAAACCATTTTGTACAGTGCAGCCCTATTACCTGCATAGAAAAGCCCTCCCGAATAGTTCAGTTTCATGTAGTTTGCAGAAACCCAGGAGAGTGGGAGCTTTCCTGACCTCCTGGAGCAAGCAATTTCACAAGGTGGGAGCCACAAATCCCGCTGTATCGTCCCTTTCCCTGTGAATCCCCAGCAAGATGCAAATGGAATTAACAAGGCTTCTCCCTGGCTTCACCTGCCCCAGAGAGACGGTCAAGGGCGGAGCAGACATTCAACATGCTATTACCGCCCACTGCCGAGAGGGACACTTGTGGCCGGGAGCAAGGAACACCGAGCCCCAGCAACTCTGCCTCAAGGGCCGCTTGCCTCAGACTCTTCGCTGGCAGTGGTCCACGCGTGTTAGCTCACCAGATGTCTCCTCCTGCATACTGTGTAAAGTGCGCTCAATGTTTCTTTAACGGTATTAATAATATTATAAATATGAAAATTACAAAAATGATACTAATACACTCAAACTGTAAATCTCATTTTTGTAATTTTCATATTTATAATATTATTGATATCGTTAAAGAAACATTGAGCGCACTTTACATAGTTCTTGTGGCTCTGTCTCTTCATGTCTATGGACTGTGACCATATTTGTCTTTGTCCTCCTGCATACTGCCAGCTTACTGGAAAGAGGTGGGCGAACTGCTGCCAACCACTGGCACCCCTGAGGCTTACTGGTCCCTCCGCTTGGCTTGCTCCAGGGCCATTTTCACTTCCCAGTCTGTTCCTGGGGGCAGTGCAGGAAACAGGGGTTAGCAGGCGGTTTATTAATTTTAATTACTTGTTTGCATTAGACACAATCTGCCTTTCTCACCGGTACTCGAGGCCGATTACACAGAGCGAGTCAGGGCAGTCACCCAAATGGGACATTCGATGGAGAAAGCACTAGGATTCAGTGGAGAAAAGCACCAGGCTTGTAGAAGTCTAGATCCAACCAGAAATCTAGCAGAGAGACCTGAAGGACTAACACGACACGTTCAGCGGTGCAAAAATTACAGAATAGGATCCTGCTTACAGTAAGCTGCAGTGTAGACCTTAGTCTCTCTTGTCCTTTATCCAAGTAAGTTTGTGGACCATTTTGTACAGTGCAACACTGTTTTACCTGTGCAAAAAGGCTTTCTGGAATAGTTCGTTTTGCATAGTTGATGGAAAGCTGGGAGAGTGGGGGCCTTCCTGCCTTCCTTGGGCAGGCGGTTCCATAAGGCGGGAGCCACAGTGAGTGTAAGAACATCAGAAGAGCCTTGCTGGACCAGACCAGAGCTCCACCTAGTCCAGCATCCTATCTCAAACAGTGGCCAACCAGTTCCTCTGGAAGGCCAACAACAGGCCAAAGAAACGAAGGCCTTCCGCCTGGCTCTGGGATTCAGAGGTTTAGTGCCTCTGAATTTGGAGGTTCCCCTCAGTCCCCATGGCTAGGAGCCATTGATAAGACCTCTCCTCCATGAATCTGTCTAATCCCCTTTTAAAGCTGTTTATTCCTGTGGCCGTCACTGCATCCTCTGGAGGCAAATCCCACGTTTTAATTACTCTCTGTGTAAAGAAGTAGTTCCTTTTTTCCGTCCTGAACCTACTGCTCATCGTCTTCATTGGACGCCCTCGGGTTCTAGTACTCTGGGAGAGGGAGAAAAAGTTCTCTTTATCAACGTTCTTCACCCCCTGCATAATTTTATAAACCTCTATCATGGGTCGTCGTCCCCCCCCCCCCCTCCCCCCCTCTTCTAAACTAAAAAGCCCAAGTCCCCGACTCTTCAGCCTTTCCTCCTAGGGAAGGTACTCCAACCTCCTAATCACCTTGGATACCCTCCCCTGTAATTTTTCCTGCTCTGCAGTGGAGCTGCGGTGGCTCAAGTGGTTAAGACGCTGAACTGCAGGCTGTGGAAGGTCGGTAGTTCAGCAGTTCGAGACCCGGGTGCCGCATGATGGCGTGAGCTCCCGTCTCTAGTTCCAGCTCCTGCCAACCTAGGAGTTCGAAAGCAAGAAATTGCAAGTAGATAAAGAGGTACCACTTCGGTGGGAAGGTAACAGCGTCCCGTGCGCCTTGGTGTTTAGTCATGCCGGCCACATGACCATGGAAATGTCTTCGGACAGCGCTGGCTTTGAAACGGAGATGAGCACAGCAACCCTAGAGTCGGATTCGACTGGCTTTCAAGCAAGGGAACCTTTACCTTTACCTTTAATGTTCTTTTGGAGATACGGTGACCAGAACTGCACACAGTATTCCAAATGATGCTGCACCATAGATCTACACAGGAGCATTACGATCTTGACTACTTTATTCTCAGTCTCATTCCTTATAATCCCTAACACAGAGACCGATTTCCCACAAGCCGCTGCTCTGTGCTTGCTCTTCCCTTTGCCCCCATTACACGTGTCAATTTCACACTAGGTGCTGCACGGCCGCATTTTGCCCCGCAGCTTCGCCCTATTTATTTATTTCTCATATTTTTATCCCGCCCTCCTCACAAGCGGGCTCAGGGCGGCTCACAACAAGGGCATCAAGTGCCAGTATAAAACATTAAAATCAAAATAAAACAATCAGATTAACATTAATAAAGTGCTCAGTAATAGCAGGGGTCATTTCCTGTGGGAGCGCACAGGAGCGGAGCTCCGGCAGTAAAGAGCCCAGGGGGTGGGCACATGCAACAAGCCCCACCCCCTGCTCCCAGCAGCCCTCAGTCGGAGCAAGAAGCAGCCAGGTAAGCTGCAGAGCCCCCCCGCACCCCCCCATCCAAAACAGTCCAGTGGCACCTTTAAGACCAAGTTTTATTCAGGTACAAGCTCTCCCTCCTCTGTGAGGACAGGTCTGCATGTTCCCCCCCCAATAGCTAGCAATCCAAAAGAGTCCAGTGGAGCCTGAGTGGTGGGTGTTGCCTTCTGACACACTTCCGGTGATGTCAGGGTGTGTGGCATATGCAAATAAGTTATGCTAATGAGTTATCCTAATGAGCTCCCGCACCTCTTTTTCTACGAAATGACCCCTGAGTAATAGTATTGCTTCAGTCAAATCAAGATGAAGGCTTGAGAATATTAACCCAGAGCCCATTTTGGCGGCGCCGATCCATCACAGTGCTGTAAAAGTTTTATATTGGGCCGTCCCTCACGGTCGTTGATGGAGGTGGTAGTGGCGGCTCCTAATTAAAAGCCTGGCGGAAGAGCTCCGTCTTACAGGCCCTGGGGAACTGTGAAATTTCCCCCGCGTCTACTCAAAGGGAAGAGCGAGTGCGGAGCAGCAGCTTCTGGGAAATCGGTCGGAGTTTGCCTGTTTCACTGCTGCAGCAGACTGGGTCAGCCCTTTCACTGAGCTATCCACTTCACTCCAATCCAATCCACCCTCTTCTAGTTCCAGATGAATAAATTAAATCGTACTGGCCCCAATACCAATCCTTGTGGGCCCCCACTGCTTACTTCCCTCCATCTGTGAGCACTGTCCATTTATTCCTGCTCTTTGCTTCCTGTTATTCAGCCAGGCTTTAATCTAGGAGAGAACCCGTCCTCTTATCCCGTGACTGCTAAGTTTACTCGGGAGAGCAACAAGGACGATCGGGGGCCTGGAGACCAAAGGCCCTACAAGGAAAGGCTGAGGGACTTGGGAAGGTTCAGTCTGGAGAAGAAGAAGAAGAAGAAGAAGAAGAGATTGGATTTATACCCCGCCCTTCACTACAGGGAGCTGTTCCTGCGGGCAGCAGAGGAGAGGACTCGCAAGAATGGGTTTAAATTAAGGGCGGGAAGGCACACCAGCTGGATATTAGGGAGAACTTTTTCACAGTCGGAGTTGTGCAACGGTGGACTCGGCTGCCTAGGGAGGTGGTGAGCTCCCCCTCACTGGAAGTCCTTAAGCAGCAGCTGGACAAACACTTGTCAGGGATGCTCTAGGCCAGTGGTGGCGAACCTATGGCATGGGTGCCAAAGGTGGCACTCAGAGCCCTCTCTGTAGGCACACGTGCCATCACCCCAGCCAGGCCCAGACCATCATTAAAGTGTCAAATTCTCTGCCAAATAATTTTAAGTAAATGAAAGCATTTGGGATTGCTTTCCTTACTTTGTTTGGGTCATCTTAAGTCAATGTATGAGTTGTTTTTTCTAAAGTAAAACCTCAGTATTCAGGTTAGATTGCCGTGTTGGCACTTTGCGATAAATGAGTGGGTTTTCGGTCGCAGTTTGGGCACGCGGTCTCTAAAAGGTTCGCCATCACTGCTCTAGGCTGATCCTGCCATTGTGCAGGGGGTTGGACTACAGGGCCTGTATGGCCCCTTCCAACTCTGTGATTCTGTGATTCAGTGAGTCTTTGGTGAGGTACCGTGTCAAAAGCCTTTTGAAAGTATATAATGTCTACCGGGTCACCGTTGTCTATAATGCCAACCTTGATAGACTGAGAAGCTGTTCCAGTATAAGGCAGCTTCATTTGTGTGTGTCTCCCATCCATGTACTAACTAGGGCCAGCCCTGCTTAGCTTCCAAGATCTGATGAGAGTGGCTTAGCCTGGGTTCATGCTCTGTCCCCCATACTACTACTACTACTACTACTACTACTACTACTACTACTACTACTACTACTACTACTACTTCCTCTTCCTAATAATAATAATAATAATAATAATAATAATAATAATAAATCTTTCAATTTATTAATCGCTCAATCCTGCAGAGCTTGCTGGCTCTGAGTGATTTACAGTTACTCATTCAACGCGGGACTACGGTAACAATGATTTATGGGGGTAAAAAACATACATCTTTTTTAATCACACACTTCACAGTCTGCGAGGTCACTTCGGCTTGGCTAGATGATGTCAGCTTCTCCAGGTCTTGCAGCGCTGTCGGTGCGCAACAAGCATTCAGTTGTTCCAGTGAGTTAAAACCGCAGTAAACATCCTTTTTTTCCCGTCTTCAGAATGTACATGATCGGGGTCTGTACGGCTGCGTTTGGAACGCTCGGCCTCATGCGGTTTTTCGGCATGCCCTGGCTGTGGAGCGTGGCGGCTGCTCTGGGCATCTACATCGGCTGCGGCGGCTGGAGATTTCTCCGGATCATCTTTAAGACGGCCTTGAGGGATCTCCTGTAAGTGCAAGCGCCTCTCTGTGCTGTAACGCGCTGGATGGTGAACCAGAAACTGTTTTCACTTATTGATGACTCTGTACCTTGTTTCAGCACTAAGAAACTTAATGGGGCTTAGGGTGTGAGCTCTTCCCGGGCCAGGGCCGGGGGCGGGACAAGAGTGCGCTCCCTCAGTCTCATGGCATTTGTTAAGTTTCACCTGAAGGCATTTGGAACAGAAGCTTGTAGTAAATTGGATTTCTCGCTCTTAAGTCCCAGGGAGGTCAAGACAGAACTTGTGCTAAATCTTGTTCCTGTTTATTAAATCTCGTTCCTCCAGCTACGCCAGGTCAGGCAACTGGCTCCCTTCTTGCCTTGCCCATACCTAGCCACAGCAATCCATGCAGCAGTCACCTCCAGATCAGACTACTGTAACTCGCTCTGCACGGGGCTGCCCTTGAGACTGACCTGGATATGACAGCTGGTCCACAGTGCGGGGGCGTGAGTTCTCACAGGAACTCCATAGATGGCACCAGTGTTCCCTCTAAGCTGAGTTAGTGTGAGCTAGCTCACAGTTTTTTAGCCTCCGGCTCACACATTTTTGTCTTGGCTCAGGAAGGGATGGCTCCAGAGCAAATTAATTTAGGCAGCAGCCAAATCGCTCGCTCACCACTTTAATGCCAGTAGCTCACCAAGTAGAATTTTGGCTCACAACACTCCACAGCTTAGAGGGAGCATTGGATGGCACATATTCAATTGGTGCTCCACCAGCTGCACTGGCTCCAGGTTGAATACTGGATCGGATTCAAGGGCCTTTAAGGCCCTACACAGTCTGGGACTGATATATCTATGGGGCCGCCTCTCCTGATATATCCCCCAAAGAGCATTATGCTCAAGGAAGAAAGAACTTGCTGGTGATCCGTGGCCCCAAAAGTGTCCGGGTGTCCTCAACCAAAGCCGGGGCTTTCTCAGCCCTGGCACCGACCTGGTGGAACTCTCTGCCACATGACATCCGTGCCCTGCGGGACCTAACTCAGTTCCGCAGGGATTACGGTTGAGGACAGCTACGGGTTTTTAGCCAGCCCGGCTCCCTTCCTTCCTCCCCCCCTCCTCCCCACACCCGGGAAAGGACACTAAATTGTGTGTTTGTTGGCGCCATCTGAAATGGTTACTGAAATGGTTAGCCTAATTGTTAAGCTTATTTTAATTTAAATGTCATCTGAAATCGTGTATTTTTGGAAATGTTTTCCCTGCCCTGGGCCCTATTTACTGGGAAGGGCAGGTCATAAATCTACGTAAACAATAAGTCTACAAAGCTTGGTTTACCAGGGGACAAGGGAGAGCTGCATGGCTCATCTGTGCTAAAAGGAATTTTCTTACTGTGAAATGTAGCGAATGGCGTGTGGCGAAGAGGGCTCCCAGAACAAAGTACATAATATGCCGGGGGTTTTTTGCTGTCAAGTCGCAGCCTCCTTATGGTGGCCCCGTAGGTCAGTATGAGCCATTATGAGCCCACAGGCACCTTTGGCATTCTAACACAGCATGCTGAGTGCAGACACTTAAAATGGCTGCCACAGGAGGCGGAGCCAGCCACAAAATGGCTACCACAGCTTACCTTCCGTCGCACAGTGTAGATCCACTTGCTTTAATTACCGGATAATTTGCTGGATGGGGTTTTAAAGGTTTTCATGGTTTTTAAATCTGTATATCGCCTCGAGCCCCACAATCGTGGGGATTAGGCGATTCATAAATGTAGTGTCATAATTAAATAAATAAATCCTTGTGCTCTGGTGGCAGCTCCTACCGAAAGCAACGTTTAAAAAAAAAATCTGTAGAGTTAGTCGTATCTGTATTGGCCAATCAGAAGGCTTGCTGGGCAGAACACACACACACCCCTCACGTTCTACAAACACTTGGCAGGCACCAAGAAAGGTGTCGGCACTACCATGTTGAGGACCTCTGCTGTAGGGTTTTCAAGGTGAGAGACTTCAGAGGTGGGTTGCCATTGCCTGCCGCTCCATAGCAATCGTGGGCTTCCTTGGTGGTCTCCCAAGGAAGAGCCAGTTTGGTGTCGTGGTTAATTGCGCAGACACTAATCTGGGAGAACCAGGTTTGATTCCCCACGCCTCCACTTGCAGCTGCTGGATGACCTTGGGCAAGCCATAGTTCTGACAAGAGCTGTCCTTGAAAGGGCAGTCCTCGAAAGAGCTCTCTCGGCCCCACCTGCCTCACAGTAGGGTGTCTGTTAATGGGGAGGGGGAGGGAAAGGAGTTTGTAATCCACACTGAGACTCCGAGTGAAGGGTGGGGTATAAATCCAATCTCTCCTCCTCGTCCTCCATCTTTGTCTATTAACCTGGGCCGACCCTGCTTAGCTTCCCAGATCTGACGAGATAGGGCGAGCCTCAGAATCTCAAAGAGACAACCCCTCCAGAAGACTACTTGGGTTACCCAACAGGCCTGAAGAAAAATATCCTGTCCCTTCAGGAGAGGCTTAATGTGTGGAAATGGGCAGCTGAATCTCTTTAATAGCAGAGAGGAAGGCAACATTACTCGTTATATAACATTCCATTCAGCCCCCGGTAAAGGGATGGGACGTCTTCCTCCAGGCCTGTTTGTAGCTTTCCAAAAGACTCGAGGTTGTCGCTGGAATGAAACTCAGATAAAATCTCGGCTCCACAGCCTCGTTCCCGTTTTGATGTAACCTGGCAGTTTGGAGGCAGTAGACCGTAGAAGATCAAATCAGTCAATCCTAAAAGAAATCAACCCTGACTGTTCCCTGGAAGGCCAGATAATGAAACTGAAGCTCAAATACTTTGGTCACCCATTGAGAAGGGAGCACTCAGTGGAGAAGACCCTGATGCTGGGAAAGATTGAAGGTCAAAGAAGACGGGGACGGCAAAGGATGAGATGGTTAGACAGTGTCATCGATGCAACGAACATGAAGTTGAGCCAACTTCAGAGGACGGCGGAAGACCGGAAGGCCTGGCGTGATCTGGTCCATGGGGTCGCGAAGAGTCGGACTCGACTGTGCGACTGAACAACAACAAATACCGTAGCAGGCACACACCCAGACATGGACTCTACAATAGCCAGTTTTCTCTCCTTTTATCCCCACCGTAACCCTGTGAGGTGGGTCAGGCCGAGAGTGAGGGACTGGGCAAGGGCACCTGCTGAGCGCTGTGGCTGAGCGTGAATCCAAATGGGAGTTCCCTTGGCCCATGAGACCCTCCCTGGCACACTGTATGTAGTTGCATGGTCCTGTTTTCCTCACCCCCTTTTTTTAAAAAAGAAAGAACACCCAAGTAGAGACTGGGGGTCTCAGTGGAAAGGCCCAGGGAAAGGGGTCTTCCTTTGCTGCCAGTTGATTCTCTGCTCAAAATCATCTCCTTCTTACAGCTGTCATTCGTATGGAGTGTTGGTGGAAAGTGCTGTCAAGTCACGGCTGACCTGTGGCGACTCCGTGGGGTTTTCAAGGCCAGAGGCAGACAGAAGTGGTTTGCCAATGCCTGCCTCTGTGTGACGACACTGGTATTCCTTGGGAGCTCTCCCATCCAAATCCTAGTCAGGGCTGACCCTGCTTAGCTTCCGAGATCGAGCCAGGCTGGGCTATCCAGATCGGGCTAGCCTGGGCCGTCCAGATCCGGGGTGGGGGGGAGGGAGAGGATAATCATAGAATCATAGAGTTGGAAGGGACCTACAGGGTCATCTAGTCCAACCCCCTGCACAATGCAGGGAATTCACAAATACCTCCCCCCTCACCCCAGTGACCCCTGGTAAATGCCCAGAAGAGGGGGGGGGAAACCCTGACCAAACTGTCCTGGAGAATAATTGCTTCCTGATCCCAAAGTAGTGATCCCTGGGCATGTAAGAACGGGCTATGGATCAATGTTCCCTCTAAGCTGTGGAGTCTCGTGAGCAAAAATTCTACTTTGTGAGCTACTGGCATTAAAGTTGTGAGCGAGCGATTTGGCTCCTGCATTAATTAGTTTGCTCTGGAGCCCTCCTTCCTGAGCTGAGACAAAAATGTGTGAGCTGGAGGATAAAAACCTGTGAGCTAGCTCACTCTAACTCAGCTTAGAGGGAACACTGGCTATGGTAACTAAGCACTGATGCCCTCCTTTCCTGCCCTCCGATTTCGTGATCTGCCCTTCTTCCCTTGCCATCCTCAAAATTCCAAACACTTGTGGGTGTTTTTCCTTTCCTTGTGGGTGCAATCCTAACTTCTCAGTGGACTTGGAAGGGTATAACTCTGCTTAGGATGACACTGCAAGTGCGACGTGTAGTTTTGGCCCTTGAGCTGGGGAATGTTGATTTCATATCCCTGCTCTGACTGTGAAACTCACCAGGTGACCTTGGGATGGCAGAGAACTCCCAGCCTAAACCACTCCACAGGGTTGTCGTGATGGCAGACGGAGAGAAACCCCTCTGAATGCCACAGAATACCAGTGAGCTGTTCCCTCTCAGCTGAGTTAGTGTGAGCTAGCTCACAGCTTTTAAGCCTCCGGCTCACACATTCTTGTCTTCGCTCAGGAAGGATGGCTCCAAACTAATTTATGCAGCAGCCAAATCGCTCGCTCACAACTTGAATGCCGGTAGCTCACAAAGTAGGATTTTTGCTCACGAGACTCCACAGCGTAGAGGGAGCATTGCCAGTGAGACAGACTTCACATTTCTTACATGAAAATCACATGTAGGAAGTCAAATCATAGAGTTGGAAGGGGCCATACAGGCCCTCTAGTCCAACCCCCTGCTCAGTGCAGGATCACCCTAGAGCATCCTTGACAAGTGTTTGTCCAGCTGCTGCTTGAAGACTGCCAGGGAGGGGGAGCTCACCATCTCCCGAGGCAGCCGATTCCACCGCTGAACTACTCTGACTGTAAACCCCCCCCCCCAATATCCAGCTGGTGCCTTTCCGCCCGTAACTTAAACCCGTTATAAACCCGTTATTGTGAGTCCTCTCCTCTGCTGCCAACAGGAACAGCTCCTTTCCTCCTCTAAGTGACAGCCTTTCAAATACTTCAAGAGAGCGACCCTGTCCCTCCTCAACCTCTTATTCTCCGGATAGAACGTTCCCAAGATCTCTCTGTTAGGTGATCTTTATATCCATTGCCTGCTATTTCTTACACGGGTGAGATTTCTGTGTTGGGGAATCCAAAATGTACAACACACCGTCTTGATTCTCTTAACCTGTGCACGTCCCTGAGTTTAAATCGCCACCTGCTTCCTGCGGGTTCGTGCATCCTGGAGGTGTCCCCCCCCCTTTTTCTTGTCCAAGGATTTGGGGGCTGCCATACCTTAACAAAGACTGCTTTACTTCTTACAGTGTTTGTCACTGCCCTCTGGTTCTCCACTTCCTCCCTATTGCATGGCGAGTGAGAACTTAACAATGGGGATTAAAGCCCCCCTTAAGAATATGGAAAACGCAGCTAATGCTTGAAAAGGTTCTTCTGTTCTCTTCTTGGCAGAGCTCGGGGGTAAGGTCACTGTGACAAGCCAGCCTTCCTTGGCAAGGGGCCACCAGCTTGTTCCTAAAGCCACTCTCTCTCCCTCCCCCTTCCCTAAGCTCCTGCTTTGGACGCTCAAGTCAGGCGATTTTCAAGAGGTCATTGATTTGCATTGGCGGTTTAACCCTGGAGGAGGGAGAGCCCTTGGTCACTCCTCTTGATCCCCTGCCAAAGGAAGGCAGACTGATGTATTACTCTACCTCTGGGGAGATGGAAATCTGTCAAGTGTGGTACAGCTGGTCTTTGTCCCAGTGTCATGTATTTATTTATAACTGTCACGGCTCAGGTGGGGTGTCACCCGAGGACGCTGCCACCACTCTGGATTTAGGATCCCTTGAGCACACCCTCCCAAGACCTTCAGACCTCCCTTTTGGCCGAATAATAGGTGTGAGGACCAGGCAGAGTAAACAACAAGGAAAAGGTTTATTTTATAGGAGGTCAAACAAACAAGGTGCAGGAATAATAACAGTAAGTGGGTGAAAAGAAAAGAAATCAAATGTCCTAATGCATCTAAATATACACTGTCCCTAGCTCACTATCTCAAGTGGCCTTAGACTACTCACCCTTCCCTCAGGATGAGGGTTTCTTCCCCACAGCAGCCTCTCTTCGGGCCCTGTTCCCTGGGAAGAAGAACAGCTTCTCCTCTTGCACCAGTTGTTTTATTCCCCAGCCCTCTTCTTCCCTATTGGCCAAAATCGGCAGCAAAACTTCCCAAGGCCTTTTGGGGTTTGTAGGCCCAGCCTCCCCTACTGCTAGCCAGGCTCCCTGGGCACAGCCCAGATCATGACAATAACACTCAGAACCAGTTTGGTGTAGTGGTCAGGAGTGTGGACTCTAATCTGGGAGAACCCGGTTTGATTCCCCACGCCTCCACATGCAGCTGCTGGTGTGACCTTGGGTCAGTCATGAGTTCTTTCAGAGCTGTTCTCCCAGGAGCAGTTCTCAAAAGAGCTCTCTCAGCCCCAACTAACCTCACAGTGTGTCTGTTGTGGGGAGGGAAAGGGAAAGGAGATTGTAGGCCAGTCTGAGACTCCTTCTGGTAGAGAAAAATGGGGTTTAAAAACCAACTCCTTTTCTTCCGTGACAGCCCTTTTGAGGCTGCGCCCACCACCCTGTGTCAGAATTCAGAAGGTGCCCGCAGGTTCAGAAAGGCCGGGGACCCCTGATACAGAGTTCTGATGTACAAAAAATAAATGAGAGGCTGCCGTTCCATGTGTAATTGGGAACACATCCTAACGAACTCTGTGAGGCTCCTGCATAAAGACAGGTATCTTCCGGCTGTTTGTTGCATTTTGCTGGGGACGAAGGTGACTTCCACGTGGCTGTTTCTCCTGCCCAGTAGGGTGACCAACCTCCAGGTGGGGGCTGGAGTTCCCTCAGAATTACCACTGGTTTCCAGACTGCAGAGATCTGTCCCCCCCGGAGGAAACATTACAACAAACAGGACCACGGTGTATAATAGCTAGTAAAACAGTAAATCACCGTGTACAATTAAACAATATTTGTTGGTTTTTATATGCAATGTTTAGAATTCAAGTATTAACAAAATTACAACAATAACACTACAATAGGCTAAGCTTTATATTGCATATTGCAGTGTTATTGTTGTAATTTTGTTAATAATTGAATTCTAAACATTGCATATAAAAGCCAACAAATATTGTTTAATTGTACACGGTGATTTACTGTTTTACTAGCTACCCCCGGAGGAAATGGCAGCTTTGGAGAGTGGCGTCTGCAGCCTCACATCCCCACTGAGCTTCCCTCCAAGGGCATTGCCACGCAGATCTCCAGGAATTTCCCAAGCCAGATTTGACAGCCCAGTTCCTAAGTCCCCCATGGTGGCTGCCTCCCCCGTTACTGGAAGTATTATAACCTCATACCGCTTTGTCTGTGACATCATCTGAATTCTTTGCATTCACTGGAAAAGAACAAAGGAAGTCTGTAGCCCTGGGTTGTCGAACTCATTTGTTATGGGGGCCGGATCTGACATAACTGATACCTTGTCGGGCCCCTGGGCCACGTGTGTCGTAAAATGTCATGCCAGGTAGTGGAGATATAAACTTTATAAAGGACACAAACACAAAGGGGTGGTTTTTTTTTACTTAAAATAAAAGCATGCTTAAAACATTAGCACTCTTGCAATATTTTGTTTATTTAACAGTGTCTGATAACGGACATCTCTTGCTCTGAATTACTGCATCAAAATGTCTATGCTGTTGCAATCTTGAGTATGCTGTTCAGGTGTGTGTCTGTAAGCTGCAAACCTACGATGACGCAGCAGCAGCAGAACTGGAAGCAGCAGCAGAAGACAGCCAGCTCCACTGCGGGCCCGATAGAAGCCCTCCTAGTGGTCTGATCCGGCCCCCGGGCCGCACGTTTGACGCCCCCTGTTGTAGCCCCTTTCGCTGTGCAGATATAAAGGGAATAGCATATCTCCACAATGGAAAGGGTTAGAGACTTCGTGTTGTTTTGTTGTTTTTAATGGATGCTGGGAATTCAGAGGACGTGGCAGGCAGCTCATTATAATGCCGTGACAATTTGTCAGCTACTGATCACAGTCTCCCTGCCCCCCCAAAGCCTTCCAGTGGTACCTGAAGGGAATGGTGTCTGTGGGGAACTTGGGCTAGGGAAACAAGCACCAGTGTGTGTGTGTGTGGGGTGGGTGACCAGAAAGATCTAGACTCTCCCATCCACATGGCGGCTTTGCTGTGGATCCCCCCTTAGAGATCATAATAAAACTGGTTTAGAAAAGGTGGTAGAAAAGCTCAAAGGTACGCACGAGAGCACGACGAAGCCGCGCGGAAGGCGGAAGCAAACCCTGCCGCCCATCGTCAGCAAAGGTGGACTGGATGTACAGTGCGGAAATGATTGTAAACATTCTGTGGCAGTAAAAAGGTAAAGGTAAAGGTTTCCCTTGCTCGAAAGCCAGTCGAGTCCGACTCTAGGGTTGCGGTGCTCATCTCCGTTTCCAAGCCGAAGAGCCAGCGCTGTCCGAAGACGTTTCCGTGGTCATGTGGCCGGCATGACTAAACACCAAGGCGCACGGAACGCTGTTCCCTTCCCACCAAAGTAGTACCTATTTATCTACTTGCAATTTCTTGCTTTCGAACTGCTAGGTTGGCAGGAGTCTGTAGCAGTAAGAAAGGGCAAAAGTCCAGCAGTTCTTTGTGGCGGGGAGGAGCTTTCGTGAGTCCCCTGCTCACTTCCAGTGCATGAAGAAGTGAACAGTGACTCACGAAAGCTCCTCCCCTGCCACAAATTTTGTTAGTTGTTAAGGCGCTCCTGGACTCTTGCCCTTTTCTACCATTACAGACAGACTAACCACGGCTGCCCCTCTTGATCTAAATATTCTGCACTTCTGTTGGCACTGCAATGCTTTCAGTTACATCCTGGGGTACATAATACGAAGTGTGAAGGCCTGCCGCAGAATCTGCAGTTTCATTCGGCTTCGAGTTTGCGGCAGGGTTACTTCAGGACACGGAGCGCTGGATGAATGGGCTAGTTTTCCTGGCTCCCCCTCCCCTCCTTCCCCAGATACAATGGAGACGAAAAAAGTTGCAAATTGCATCTCCCCCCCCTTCTCTCTCCCCCTCCCTCACCTTTCACATGCATCGCAATGTGCGCTGCATACGGACCGGCTGATGTTCTGCAAAAGCAATCATGCGGGGATTACACACACACATCTTTCCACAACATGCTGTTTGTGCCAAAAAAAAAATAGTTCTCTTGTTACGTTTCAGGAAAGGGGGTTGGCTGCTAGGAAGCAGGGCTGTTCCGTCTTCAGCTGACTTTGCTCAAGCATAAAGGACTAGTGCATATTTACGTTTTGGACGAGCAGGTTGTGAAATAGTTTGCTTTTTAAAAAAAGGAAAATGGGAATAAAATGTTTTAAAAATAAAATATTTAAAAATGAAAAGATCCACACGTCAGCGGTTGGGCGTGTGATAGCGAGGGTTGCCAACAGGCCTGGAGAAGAACAAACTGTCCTTTAAATATGTCCCGCCTAATAGCATCATCAGGGCTTAGAAGCTAAGCGGGGTCGGCCCTTGTTAATATTTGGCTAGGAGACCACCAAAGATGTCCAGAGTCACGATGCAGAAGCAGGGAATGGCAAAGCCACCTCTGAACGTCTCTGGCATTGAAAACCCCACAGGGTACAACTTTGAAAGCTTTGTGCCGAAAGGCATTTGGCATTCTTTTTTATTGTCGTTGGCGGTGTGTGTTATTTTACGCTACGGGGACAATTGTTATCTGTTTTTGATTTGCTTATATATTAAATTACTGACGTTATGTCTTGTGCACATAATTGAATTGCTTCATTTATAGCTTGCATCATACTACTTTTTCCCCGGTTTCTTTGGGCTCGCCATCTTTTTTTTGATTTACCCGAACTTCATGGGGTTGCAAGCAATGCTCTCTCTAAGCTGTGGAGTCTTGTGAGCAAAACTTCTACCTTGTGAGCTACTGGCATTAAAGTTCTGAGCGAGCGATTTGGCTACTGCATACATTAGTTTGCTCTGGAGCCATCCTTCCTGAGCTAAGACAAAAATGTGTGAGCCAGAGGCTAAAAAAATTGTGAGCTAGCTCACCCTAACTCAGCTTAGAGGGAACACTGGTTGCAAGAGTTGGGTGCGACTTGATGGCACTTAAAATATCCTCTTGAAATGTATTTATTTTACAATATAGATACAATGTAGGCGGGTAGGGCGGGATATAAATCTCATTCTGCTCCGGGTGGGGTTCCAGGTTCTCACCAATGCTCCGTGCTGACTCTATCAATGTGCAATAGGGTTAGGTTGAGAGACAGCAACTGCCAAAGGCCATTTGTGCCGTGATCCTGTGCAAACTGACCTGCTCAAAAATAAGTTTGAGTCCAGTGGCACCTTTTAGACCAATAAAGTTTTATTCAAGGTATAAGCTTCCGTGTGCATGCACACTTCTGAAGAAGTGTGCATGCACACGAAAGCTTGTATACCCGGAATAAAACTCAGTTGGTCTTCAAGGTGCCCCCTGGACTCAAGCTCTATTGCAGCTTGGGTTTTTGCTTGTCTTTAAGGTGCTCAAACCTGCTGCCTCAGACCAGTGTGGTTACCCACCTGAATCGATGCTCGAACACTGTAAGCAGGGGTCATTTCGTAGAAAAAGAGGTGCAGGAGCTCATTAGCATAACTTATTTCCATAACTTATTTCCATATGCCGCACCCCCTGGCATCACCGGAAGTGTGTCAGAAGGCAACACCCACCGCTCAGGCTCCACTGGACTGTTTTGGATTGCTAGCTATTGGGGGAGGGGGAACGTGCAGATCTGTCCTGGCAGAGGAGGGAGAGCTTGTACCTGAATAAAACTTGGCCTTAAAGGTGCCACTGGACTGTTTTGGATTGCTAGCTATGGGGGGGGGCACGCAGATCTTCCCTCGCAGAGGAGGGAGAGCTTGTACCTGAAGGTGGTCCGGGAGGGGGGGGGGCTCTGCAACTTACCTGGCTGCTTCTTGTTCCTCGTGGCCTGACTGAGGGCTGCTGGGAGCAGGGGGCAGGGGCTTGATGCATGTGCCCGCCCCCTGGGCTCCTTACTGCTGGAGCTCCGCTCCTGTGTGCTCCCGCAGGAAATGACCCCTGACTGTAAGCAAATGGGGTTGATTTTTGAATAAACATGAATTAGGTTGTGCTGTCCGTGTGCTATATGGCTGAGGGCCTAACTATATGATTCTTTTTTCCTAGGTATGCCCCTGGGCTGGGTTGACAGTAGGGTTGCCAGCTCTGGGTTGGGAAATACCTGGAGATCTGGAAGATGGAGCCTGGAGAGGGCGGGGTTTGGGGAGGGGGTGACGTCCGCATGGTATAATGTCGGGTCCGCCCTCCAAAGTGGCCATTTTCTCCAGGCGAACCGATGTGTAGTCTGGAGATCAGTTGTAAAAGCAGGAGGTCTCCAGGCCCCCACCTGGAGGTTGGCAAGCCCAGTTGACAGAGGAAGTCTGGAAGTTCTGTACTTCCCAGGCAAAGTTGGAGCCAATTCAGATCCAAACTGTAGCTTGCAGGGAAAGTGGGCTGAAGTCCCTCATCCCACACTGTTTGTTCAATCTGAAATAGTCTCGGGAACTTTCTGTGGGCCCCGTTGGGGGTGGGGGGGCTCTGCAACTTACCTGGCTGCTTCTTGCTCTGACTGTGGGCTGCTGGGAGCAGGGGGCGGGGCTTGTTGCATGTGCCCACCCCCTGGGCTCTTTACTGCCGGAGCTGCGCTCCTGTGCGCTCCTGCAGGAAATGACCCCTGGTCGACATCATGCTTCCCCGATGGGGCAAATAGGGTGGGAAAGTCATGCAGGGGGAAGCTTAAACCCAGAGGAGTGTATCATGGTTCCCATCCACCTCAGACCTATATGAATAGGGTTGCCAACCTCCACACGGTGGCTGGAGATCTCCTGAGATTACAACTGATCTCCAGGCAACAGAGATCAGATCAACTGGAGAAAATGGTGGCTTTGGCAAGGGACTCTATGACATTATATCCCATTGAAGTCCCTCGCCCTCCCAACCCCTCCCTTCCTCAGGCTCCACCCCCAGGGTAATTCCCAAGATTATGGGGGTGGAGTCTTAGGAGGGTCGGGTTTGGGCAGGCAATGGACTTCAATATGGTACAATGCCATAGAGTCCACCTTCCAAGGCAGCCATTTTCTCCAGGGGAACTGATCTCTGTCGCCTGGAGATCAGTTGTAATACCAGGAGATCTCCAGCCACCACCTGGAGGTTGACAACCCTAGGGGAGGTGCAGTCATCTTGGGGGGGGAGTTAAAAGGAAAACCAGGCCTCATCTACTTACAACAAGGTCTAACTATAGAGTTCCTGGTGATTCCTAGAGCTTTCCGGAGGTGACGGTAAGATCATACTTTCTGGTTCCATGGCACTTCTGGGTAGTTCTAGGAATCAAAAGGAACTCTATGGTCAGAACTTCTGGAATTTTTCTTTTTTCTCCTGGGACTCCGCCCCCCGCCCCCAAACCTTCCCACTGGTCCTGGCCAGTGTTCCCTCTAAGCTGAGTTAGTGTGAGCTAGCTCACAGTTTTTAAGCCTCCGGCTCACAGATTTTTGTCTTGGCTCAGGAAGGAGGGCTCCAGAACACACTAATTTATGCAGTAGCCAAATCACCTGCTCACAACTTTAATGCCAGTAGCTCACAAAATAGAATTTTGCTCACAGGACTCTACAGCTTAGAGGGAACATTGGTCCTGGCAACCCTAGTCTTGAACTTAAGGCCCTGTGCATATAAAACACATGCTCTGCTGACTGAGCTATGGTGAGAATAGGACCGAAGAGCATTTTGTGCATCACTTTCTTGGGCATTCCATTTCTCCAGTCATTTAAAGAGAAAGTCCCTGGCTGCAGATGGGAGGGGGTCATGCTAAATGGACGTGGCTGAATGGGGGGGGAGGAATGAGGCTCTTTAGAACGAGGCCCCCGGAGTGTCTGCGATATCCTTATTCCACCTACCCCCTGCTCACACCCGTGGAAATCTGTAATGGAATGCAGAGCTTAATTCTGTGCATGACAGCTGCAGGCAACCAGCTAGCTGTGGGCCAGGAAACTGAAATGGATAGCTGTTTCCAGTGACTACCAGGAGCCCGGTTTGCCACGTGAATGGGTACTGAGATTACAGGGGGAGGTGGTGGAGAATCTGGATTCCTGAGCCTCTCAGCAGAAAAGAGGGGGGGGGTTTCTACACCTTATGATTGCAGAGAGGCTTTTGAAAATATGCAGGCCCAAGCGTCTGGACATCTGACTTCTTTATTCTTTTGTAGCTTTGAGTTATACACATCTTTCTGACACCGTCTCTCCTGTCCAGTGTTCCCTCTCAGCTGAGTGAGTGCGAGCTCGCTCACAGTTTTTTCGCTTCCAGCTCACACATTTTTGTCTCAGCTCAGGAAGGATGGCTCCAGAGCAAACTAATTTATGCAAGCAGCCAGATTGCTTGCTCAGTAATGCCAGTAGCTCACAAAGTAGGCTCTTTGCTCACAAGACTCCACAAGCTTAGAGGGAGCATTGCTCCTGTCCTCTTCTGTCTGCCTCGTTCACTCTCCCTCTTTCTGTCAATGGGCCGCCTGTTGCTGGGAAAAGCTTCCAGGTTGCAGAACTTTCAGCAGTATGCAAATGGGGTTGCCAGCCTCCAGGTGGCAGCTGGAGATCTCCTGCTATTACAACTGATCTCCAGCCGACAGAGATCAGGTCACCTGGAGAAAATGGCTGCTTTGGAAGGTGGATTCTGTGGTATCCAGGGCTGAAGTCCCCCACTGGAGTCCTTCCCCTCCCAAACCCCACCCTCCTCAGGCTCCACCCCCAAAATCTCCAGGTATTTCCCAATTTGAAGCTGGCATCCATATATGCAAGGCATCCATATATGCAAGGTATGCAAAATTCATTCCACCTCCCCCCACCAAAAAAAGCAAGTTTCACATGCAGTTTCTTAGTGCCACTTAGTCTGGGTGCAGAACTTGCTGTTTTATTATTAATTTTTAGTTGAAAGGATTTTTTTTTACCCCACCATATATGGCATGATAAAAAGTAGAGACATCACCCTGCCAACAAAAGTCCGTATGGTCAGAGCAATGGTATTCCCAGTAGTCATGTATGGCTGCGAGAGTTGGACTATAAGGAAGGCCGAGCGCCGAAGAATAGATTCTTTTGAACTGTGGTGCTGGAGAAGACTCTTGAGAGTCCCTTGGACTGCAAGAAGATCCAATCAGTCAATCCTAAAAGAAATCAACCCTGACTGTTCCCTGGAAGGCCAGATAATGAAACTGAAGCTCAAATACTTTGGCCACCCAATGAGAAGGGAGCACTCACTGGAGAAGACCCTGATGCTGGGAAAGATTGAAGGTCAAAGAAGACGGGGACAGCAAAGGATGAGATGGTTAGACAGTGTCATCGATGCAACGAACATGAAATTGAGTCAACTTCAGAGGACGGCGGAAGACAGGAAGGCCTGGCGTGATCTGGTCCATGGGGTCGCGAAGAGTCGGACAAATATGGCCCTGAAGGCATTTTGCAACCTCCGTTGAAAATTCAACACATTCGCAACACACTCGAAGCTGGCGGGCAGACGGTCCAGTGTCATCTTCCCAGTTTTCAAGGTCTTCCTGTCACAGCTGTTGTTACAGGAAACCAAACCCCTGAAAAGGGTTACCAGGGATTCGGCAGCCAGGCATTGTCAGTCACTGTGTGGGCTGGGCTTCTTTCTCTGTGTGGAATTGGTGCTTGGCTGCTGCTTCTCCCCACCCTCTTGATGGTCCTCTTGTAGCGTTGCCTGGTCCCCCCCAGGCCACCGGCAAGGAATGGGGGTGGGTTAGGGTTGCCAGATCCAGGTTGGGAAACTCCTGGAGATTTGGGGGTGGAGACTGGGGAGGACAGGGGGGCTCCCGGCTGGTATTTGGTGTGCGTGACGACGCCAGGCACGCTGGGGGCGGGACCACGGCCATACAAGGGAAAACCATAGAATTTTCCCTCGGATGGTCGTGGCCCCGCCCCCAGCATGCCCGGCGTGGTCGCGTCACTTCTGGGTGACATGCACGTCGGAGAGGAGCTCCCCCCGGGGCCCGATCCGGCGCCGCCAGGGAACGGGCCTCTGGGGCGGGGGGTTTCCCGCCCCCCCGGGGGGACTTGGCAAGCCTAAGATTCCAGTTGTAAAAGCCTACTCCATGGGGCTCAGTGCCATCGAACCCATCCTCCATAGCACCCATTTTCTCCAGGGGAATTGATCTCTGTAGTCTGGAGATGAGCTGTAATTCCAGGGGATCCCCACGTCCCACCTGTCCTCTTGAGGGCAAGTTAAAAGCTTGGAGGAGAGGGTGTTCTGCTGGATCTGGGTCTAGGCATGACGGAAAAGCTGGCGCTTGATGGTGGCCCTTCCAAAGATCTCAGTGATTCCATTCTCCCCCGCCCCGTGTCTTTGTTTGGTGCCGTACCAAAAGCCCTGGATCCAAATGACTGCAGGGAATTGTTCTTTGGCTCCCTTCCTCGCCTGCCTCTTGGAAAGAGCATGTGTGTCCCCAGCGGGAAGGGGGAGTCGGCCGGCTTTGTTCTCCCCTGTTGCACAAGCAAAAGCCGCGGATGGAGGGGAATGAGCCAAGGAGTTGGATGGGTGTGGAATGTGGGTTCCCATGAGAACGGCTCTGTTGTTTTGGAAAAGATTGAGTTGTGCGCAGGCCTGTAGCTACAGTGGGGCAGCTCGGGGCTAGGCCCCCTGACTTCCCATCCAGCCCAGGGCCCCCAGCAATAGTATGTGTGGGGAAGGAGCCGAGTATTCCTGCACAGCTATCTGGCACGAAGGACCAGCTATGGTGGTAGGGTTGCCAAGTGTATCTTCGCCAGGAGCGGGGGGCTCCCGGCCGGCGTCTTGTGCGTGTGTGCGTGTGCGAAGCGCGCGTGCACCGCACACACGTCACCCGGAAGTGACGGGAGGATGCCAGGCATGCTGGGGGCGGGGCCACGGCCATACAAGAGAAAACCATAGAGTTTTCCCTTGTATGGCTGTGGCCCCGCCCCCAGCGTGCCCATGTCACTTCCTAGTGACGCGCACGCCGTGGTGGGGTTTCCCCGGGGCCCGATTCCGCGGTGGAGGAAATCGGGCCTCCAATGCGGGGGTTTACCCGCCCCCGCCCCCACTTGGCAGCCCTATATGGTGGCCTTGTATGGCCGTGGCCCCGCCCCCAGCATGCCCATGTCACTTCCTGGTGACGCGCACGCGGGGGTGGGGTTTCCCCGGGGCCCGATTCCGCGGTGGAGGAAATCGGGCCTCCAATGCGGGGGTTTACCCGCCCCCGCCCCCACTTGGCAGCCCTATATGGTGGCCATGTGGAGCCAGAAAGCACCTCTCTATTTCCTCTAGAAACTGAATTAAATTACTTTTAATTTGATTAACCCGTGCCCCCTAAGGAATTTAAATGCCTTAAATTGATTGAGAAATGACTTTAAAAATCCTGGCTATGGGACTGGTTGTGCGGCGCCTGTGTTATTTTGGAAACCGGGTTCGGTTTTACCAGCTGCTGTTGAAGATCATTGAAACGTCTTGATTTATACCTGGGAGAGATGTACGGCTGTTATTCTTTGCGCAGTGGGCGTCTTCTTTCACAGTTCAGTTCGGAGGCCTAGGGACACTATTTATGCCTGGAATTACAGAGGAGCCTACTGTTGGTGTTGAACACGTTCTTTTTGTAAATAATGCTTAATTGTTATGAGCAGTCTGTTGGATACGTGCCTATACATTCTATTGGGACATGGCCACTAACCCATCTTAGTACTTTGATGAATGTAATATACAGTTTTGAGCCTATATAGTTGTGGACTGTAGAATCTTCCCTTGGTGGATGTTATTGGTGGCTATGCTGGTAGGTGATGGGCACTCTCCCAGCAGGTGAACTGGTCTAACCCTCCTGCGAGAGCCCTGCCGCCTGCCCCGGCCTTCTGCCTCTGGAAGGGCGAGCATTTGGACGAGGCAGTCCCCCCGGTATTGGGTTACTCTGCAGCCCTTTCTCCTCCCGGTTGGGAGCCCGACGCTCTGAGTCCTACTAACCGAGGCCTTCCTCTTTTCGTTGCAGGGGCCTATCAGTGCTTATTCAGGTCAAGTATGAATTGTACCGTCATCGGAAAGCCAACAGCAACGTGCCCAAGATCTTCCGGGATGTGGTCCGCCGGCACCCGGAGAAAGCGGCCCTGATCTACGAGGCCACCGACGACAAGTGGACCTACCGGCGCCTGGATGAGTTCTCCAACGCCGTGGCCAACTTCTTCTCCGAGCAGGGCTTCCTCCCGGGTGACGTCGTCGCCATCTTTATGGAGAGCCGCCCGGAGTTTGTGGGCTTCTGGCTCGGGATGGCCAAAGTGGGCATCGAGGCCGCCCTGATCAACTTCAACTTGCGCCTCGATTCGCTGCTGTACTGCGTGAAGACCTCAGGGGCAAAAGCCCTCATCTTCGGCGGGGAGCTGTCGGAAGGTGGGGCTTCCGTCTGTTTGCTTCCAGGCAGAACCTCAGTGGTCAGAGAGGAGGAACCTCTTTGGAGCATGATTCTTGAAAGACGCTTGCTCCCTCAGGCACCAAGCTGGGGATCTGTAGAAAAGTGCAATAGTCGAACAGCACCTTAAAGACTGACAACATTTGTGGCAGGGGAGGAGCTTTTGTGAGTCACTGGCTCACTTCTTCTTGGGCTCTTTTTGTAGCAGGTACTCCTTTGCATATTGAGCGACACACCCCTAATGTAGCCAATCCTCCAAGAGCTTACAGTAGCTCCTGTAAGAAGAGCTCTGAGAGCTCTTGGAGGATTGGCTATATTAGGGGTGTGTGGCCTAATATGCAAAGGAGTTCCTGCTACAAAAAGAGCCCTCTGAAGAAGTGAGCAGTGACTCACGAAAGCTCCTCTTCACAGGGACATTTGGAAATAGGGTTGCCCGCTTCAGGATTGAGAAATTCCTGGAAATATGGGGGGGGGTCCTTTGGGAGGGCGGAATATAGGGAGGGGGAGGGAGCTCAGTAGGCACATGATGCCATCAGTGTTCCCTCTAAGCTGAGTTAGTGTGAGCCAGGTCACAGTTTTTCAGCCTCCGGCTCACACATTTTTGTCTCCGCTCAGGAAGGGTGGCTCCAAAGCAGACTGATTTATGCAGCAGCCAAATCGCCCACTCACAACTTTAGTGCCGGTAGCTCACAAAGTTGAATTTTTGCTCGCAGGACTCCACAGCTTAGAGGGGGAGCATTGGATGCCGTAGAGTTTGCCCTCTGAAAGCTGCCATTTTCTACAGGGGAACTGATCTCTGTCACCGGGCGATCAGTTGTCATTCCGGGAGAACTCCAGGTCCCACCTGGAGGTTGGTAACCCTATTAGGAAGCCGTGCGGGAGCCAGGTGTCTCTAGTTCAAAGCTACTTGTAAAGTGCCCTGATTGTTGTTGTTGTTGTTGCTGCAGCGGTGTCCGAGGTGAACGGCATGCTGGGGAAAAATATGGTCAAGTTCTGGACCGGAGACATAAGCCCTGACTCCATCACTTCGGACACCAGGCACCTGGATCCTCTTCTGGCTCTGGCCTCAAAATCTCCTCCAGCTCAGGTTTCAGCAAAGGGACTGGACGGTAGGTCGGCCTTACAGGCAGATGCCTTTCTCCAGTGACTCACAGATCTGCCTGCGGGGTCCAGTGGGGATGTCAACAATTCTTCTTCCTTCAGGGTTGCCTATCCCGGGTGCAGGTTCTGTTTGGCCTTTCTTCCAGATCCACATTTCAGATGTCTTGGCCAGGCACCCAGCTTTAGCTCTCGGTCCCTTGAGGAAGTCCTGTGATCCGTGCAGAGAGCAGAACTGCCTTTGGCATCGGGGGCTGTGACCTGTCGCGGGTGGAGCCTGCTGGCTCAGCAGCGCCTTTGCCGATTGCGTCGGCCTCTGCTAGTAAAGCAGCGGCCTGGGAGATAGACACGCTGCCAAGCGGAGCGTGCTGCCAACTCCTACCTGATTCTTGCCTCTCTCCCTTAGATCGACTGTTCTATATCTACACCTCGGGCACGACTGGAATGCCAAAGGCTGCCATCGTAGTGCACAGCAGGTGAGGGGCATCCACGTGTAAGATCTGGTCACTAGGTCTTTCCTGCCAGCGTTCAGCATTTGTGGACATTTTAATTTTGTACATGGATTACTGGAAACTGGGGTAGGGGCAGGCCCATTGTTACGGTGGGGTTTTTAGGGGGCTCCACCCCCTTTCTTAAAGGCACCGCCCCACACGAATTTGTCCTGTCAATGGTTTTTTCAATCTTTTAAAAACATTTTTTAAAGGTGTGCGCTTCTTTAAGCCGAGTGGGATGCTGTAGTTGGCTAATTCCCGCACTGAGCAAGGGGGTTGGAGTTGGTGACCTCTAGGATCCCTTCTAACTCTGTGTGAAGAAACTGGTCTCCTTTAAGAGAATTTTTCTGCCCGAATGTTAGGTTTCATCACCCCCACCTGCCGGCTTGTTCTCAGAATTGTTGCTTAGGCTGGCAGAAGTGATTAACTTGCAGCCACTGAGAACTGCCATCTAAAGTGGTGGACAGCTTGCAAATTAGAAATCTGTCCTGGTAACAGAATTCTGACTTTTCTTTCTGCATTGAGAACTTCAGCCCCCCCCCAGGAAAAAAAATTCCCCCACAATCCACAAAATCCTGGCTACGGACCTGGGTAGGGGACAGCCCCTCTGTAAAGCCAGGTACTAGGAGAAGAGACCATCCCTGATTTCCTCTCTGTCTCTTGAGATTGCTGGCATATGGGAGGAGTAATGTAACGCACCTTGTGTTGGTGCAGTCTTCTGACGACTGTGCCTCTGGTATGATCCAGCAGGCCTGCTCTCACAATTAGTAAATTTCAGAGGCGGTAAACGTCTGAAACCCAGTGCTAGGAGGCAGCATCTGGCAAGGCCTGGCCTCTGCGCCCTGTTTGTTCCCTTCAGTTTCAGCAAAGGGACTGGACGGTAGGTCAGCCTTACAGACAGATGCCTTTCTCCAGGGACTCACAGATTTGCCTGCGGGGTCCAGTGGGGATGCCAACAGTTCTTCTTCCTTCAGGGTTGCCTGTCCCGGGTGCGGGTTCTGTTTGGCCTTTCTTCCAGATCCACGTTTCAGATGTCTTGGCCAGGCACCCAGCTTTAGTTCTCGGCCCCTTGAGGAAGTCCTGTGATCCGTGCAGAGAGCAGAACTGCCTTTGGCATCGGGGGCTGTGACCTGTCGCGGGTGGAGCCTGCTGGCTCAGCAGCGCCTTTGCCGATTGCGTCGGCCTCTGCTAGTAAAGCAGCGGCCTGGGAGATAGACACGCTGCCAAGCTGAGCGTGCTGCCGACTCCTGCCTGATTCTTGCCTCTCTCCCTTAGATCGACTGTTCTATATCTACACCTCGGGCACGACTGGAATGCCAAAGGCTGCCATCGTAGTGCACAGCAGGTGAGGGGCATCCACGTGTAAGATCTGGTCACTAGGTCTTTCCTGCCAGCGTTCAGCATTTGTGGACATTTTAATTTTGTACATGGATTACTGGAAACTGGGGTAGGGGCAGGCCCATTGTTACGGTGGGGTTTTTAGGGGGCTCCACCCCCTTTCTTAAAGGCACCGCCCCACACGAATTTGTCCTGTCAATGGTTTTTTCAATCTTTTAAAAACATTTTTTAAAGGTGTGCGCTTCTTTAAGCAGAGTGGGGTGCTGTAGTTGGCTGATTCCCGCGCTGAGCAAGGGGGTTGGAGTTGGTGACCTCTAGGATACCTTCTAACTCTGTGTGAAGAAACTGGTCTCCTTTAAGAGAAATTTTCTGCCCGAATGTTAGCTTTCATCACCCCCACCTGCCAGCTTGTTCTCAGAATTGTTGCTTAGGCTGGCAGAAGTGATTAACTTGCAGCCGCTGAGAACTGCCATCTAAAGTGGTGGACAGCTTGCAAATTAGAGATCTATCCTGCTAACAGAATTCTGGCTTTTCTTTTTGCACGGAGAACTTCAGCCCCCCCAGGAAAAAAATTTGCCCCACAATCCACAAAATCCTGGCTACGGACCTGGGTAGGGGACAGCCCCTCTGTGAAGCCAGGTACTAGGAGAGGAGACCATCCCTGATTTCCTCTCTGTCTCTTGAGATTGCTGGCATTATGGGAGGAGTAATGTAACACACCTTGTGTTGGTGCAGTCTTCTGATGACTGTGCCTCTGGTATGACCCAGCAGACCTGCTCTTACAATTAGTAAATTTCAGAGGCGGTAAACTTCTGAAACCCAGTGCTAGGAGGCGGCATCTGGCAAGGTCTGGCCTCTGCGCCCTGTTTGTTCCCTTCAATTGCATCTTGTTGGCTGCCGTGTGGAAACACGGTGCTCAGATCCAGCAAGGGGGTCTGTTGTCCCAGGGCTGTTGACCTCCCGTGGCGGCCATTTTGTGACTGTGATCACAATGTCGTGTCAGAAATCCAAAGATGTCTAAAGGCTCAAAAATGTCTCTTTAAACACCTTCCTTTAACTCACTGATGTGGTCTGCCTCCGCGGCGTGACTCCGGGAGGGAAGAGAAGGTAATTAAAGTTTAAGTACTTCCCCTTCCCTCCCTGAGTCCTGCTGTAGTGGTGGCACGTGCCAGCGAGAGAAGGGGAGGTATTTAAAGAGACATGAATAATTTTCAATAGCCTTAAATAACTTCTTTTTTCTTGTTGGTGCATGCTGCCGCCGCGGAGTAAATCAGGAAATCAGAAAATCAGACTTAATTAGATCATCACTAATTAGATAAGTCATTAATTTTATTTATTTGATTTATATCCCGCCCTCCCCATCGGAACAGGCTCAGGCGGCTTACATAAAACGCAGTAGTTACTAGTGATGATATAATTAGGCTTCCCGCTCCCGGTGTTCTCACCCCCACCAAAAATTTTCTGGCTACGACCTTGGAGGGTGCTGTCGTCACCAGCATTGTTATTGGTGGTGCCAGTGCATCCCCTTATTTTTTTTTAAAAGCCCTAAAATATCAATATATTGCTGTAGTGTGAATTCCCAGCTCTCATTGTTTACAAAAGTAAGCCGCTAGCCTAGGGGTGTCAAACTCATTTGCTATGAGGGCCAAATCTAACATAAATGGGACTTTGATGCGGCGCGCGCTCTGGGATTGACCCGGGAGTCCCCCGCTCCAGAACAAGGTGAGACTTGGCAACCCTATCACTAATTAGATAAGTCATTAATATTATTTATTTATTTATTTGATTTACATCTCGCCCTCCCCATCAGAACAGGCTCAGGCAGCTTACGTAAAACGCAGTAGTTACTAGTGATGATATAATTAGGCTTCCCGCTCCCGGTGTTCGCACCCCCACCAAAAATTTTCTGGCTATGAGCTTGGAGGGTGCTGTCGTCACCAGCGTTGTTATTGGTGGTGTCAGTGCATCCCCTTATTTTTTTTTAAAAGCCCTAAAATATCGATATATTGCTGTAGTGTTGTAATGATAGTTTAAGCAGGTTCTCTGAATTCCCAGCTCTCATTGTTTACAAAAGTAATCCGCTAGCCTAGGGGTGTCAAACTCATTTGCTATGAGGGCCAAATCTAACATAAATGGGACTTTGTTGGGCTGGGCTAGGTGTGCCATGTAAAGCCAGGTAATGGAGATGCAAACTTTATAAAGGACACAGACAAACACAATTAAAGGTATTATTTTTACCTAAAATACAAACAAAATACAAACATACTTAAAACATTCACAGGCTTGCAATATCTTGTTTATTTATCTGATGCCCCAGTGCTGCCTGGAATGGGGAGCAGACTCTTTCCACAGCCTGCTCTCATGGTCAATCATCTGAGCCTAGGACATGGGAGAACATGAAATGGCTGGGCACTATGAGCTTCACAAGCCCGCACGATCTTCCTGAAACAAATACCTGCCTTCCCTTCCAGTTGGGGCTCCGGCAGCCGGTGCACTGACGTAGACCCAAAGAAGTGGGGTGTTTGGAATTGACTGGGAAGCACAGGCACCAGTGTGCTCAGCGCTTCCAACCAGATGCAGCCAGCAGCAACGGCCAAAACAAGGCACTTTTGAGAACCCACATGGAAGAGGGACCCCTAGGCGGATGGACAGCCTGACTGATGCCGCAAGAGAGGGGGCAGGGTTTGCGCCTGAAAAGGCTCCCACAAAGCTTATTAACATTAAAACATACGAGGGAGGCAGTAGTGCCAAGATTAAAAGGTACGCATGTGGCTGGGCAGGAAAAGAGGCTTCTCTCGCTCGCCACTTCACACACCCAGCCACCGGGAAATGCCACGTGGCTCTGTGCCTGCTCGCTGCCCCCCACCCCCCCACCTGTTCGCTCCGCCCACCTGCTTTCGTGACCCTGCACTGACTGGAGTAGCTGATTTTTTTATTGCCTGCTTGCTCTTAACAACAAAGCTGTTTGATTTTTAATTCTGTTCTTTACTGATTAATAACACAACACACGAGGGAGGCAGTTTACGGGCTGGATTAAATCCCTGGGCGGGCCAATTCTGGCCCGTGGGCCATATGTTTGACACCCCTTCTAGCCCATTCTATTGCAAAGACATGCCCATTTTCCTCATGTCTCTGGGGGGAAGGGACTGGAGGCTTACTTTTTTAAAATAACGAAAGCTGGGAATTAAGAGAACCTGCTTAAACTATCACCACAACACTACAGCGATAGTTTAGGGCTTTTATTTTTTAAATAACCCAAGTCACTTGTCTTCAGGATGGGGGGTGGTGGAAAGAGGGAGTGTTCTAACAAGGACGGCAGTCCAGTTATTGAAAAGTGGGCTTCAGGTAGATGGAGCAATCAAAACTGATAGAAATGCTACGCAATAGGAAAAAACCGTCTCAGCATTGACTTCCAGAAAAACATCAGGGTAAAAGTGGCCTCAAAATAGCTGGGGGAAACCCTGGGGGAAAACCAAAAAACTGAAGTGTAAACTAAAGGCAGAAAAATGCATCAGAAATTGGGGCCAGACCTGATTAAAAAAGAAAAGAAAAGCTACACACCAAGAGAAAAGCCCACGGGGCATAGAGAGCCAGTTTGGTGTAGTGGTTAAGTGTGTGGACTCTAATCTGGGAGAACTGGGTTTGATTCCCCACTCCTCCACTTGCACCTGGCTGGATGGCCTTGGGGAAGCCGTAGTTCTGATAAGAGCTGTTCTTGAAAAAGAGCAGTTTCTGTCACTCAGCCCCACCTACCTCACAGGGTGTCTGTTGTGGGGAGGGGAAAGGAAAGGAGTTTGTAAGCCGCTCTGAGACTCCTTCGGGTAGTGAAGGGCGGGGTATAAATCCAATCTCTTCTTCTTTTTTTTAGAAGTTTTTACTTTGAAGTGGCTCTGCTTTCACCAAATTTCTGTCTCTAGGAAGATCTTGATGCCCTGTATTCATATGCACCCCTTGAGCATAAGAGCCCTGCTGGATCAGACCAGTGGTCCATCTAGTCCAGCATCCTCACACAGTAGCCAAGCAGTTCCTCTAAAGTGCCAACCCAGGGCATAGAGGCCAAGCCCTTCCCCTCATGTTGCTTTCTGGCACTGGTATTCAGCAGTTTACTGCCTCTGAACACGGAGGTTCCCTTTAGTCACCATGCCTAGTAGTCACTGATGGATCTGTCCTCTATGAATTTGTCTTACCCCCTTTTAAAACTGTCTATGACTGTGACCATCACTACATCCTCTGGCATCCAGTACCACACTTCAATCCCTTGTTGCATGAAGAAGTATTTTCTTTTGCCCATCCTGAATGTACTGCCGATCAACTTCATTGGATGGCCTAGAGCAGGGGTGTCGAACTCATTTGTTATGAGGGCCGGATCTGACATAAATGAGACCTTGTTGGGTCGGGCCATGTGTGTCATAAAATGTAATGCCAGGTAGCGGAGAGATAAACTTTAAAGGACACAAACGCAAAGAGTTTTTTTTAACTTAAAAACATGCTTAAAACATTAGCACCCTTGCAATATTTTGTTTATTTAACAGTGTCTGATAACTGACACCTCTTGCTTTGAATTATTGCATCGAAATGTCTGTGCTGTTGCAATCCTGAGTATGCTGTTGAGGTGTGTATCTGTAAGCTGCAAACCTACGATGACGCAGCAGCAGCAGAACTGGAAGAAGAATCAGAAGACAGCCAGGTCCACTGCGGGCCTGATAGAAGCCCTCCGGGGGCCTGATCTGGCCCCCGGGCCGCTTGTTTGACACCCCTAGCCTAGAGTTTCTAGTATTTTAGGAAAGGAGAAAAAGTTCTCTTTGTCAGCTCTCTCTACCCCATGCACAATTTGTAAACCTCTGCCCCGTCCCCTGCTTAGTTGCCTCTTTTCTAAACTGAAAGGACCTAAACTCTTCGGCTTTTCCTTGCTTCCTTTCAGATATTACCGAATAGCAGCTTTTGGATATTATGCCTACAGAATGACTCCTGACGACATAGTGTATAACTGCCTGCCCCTGTACCATTCAGCAGGTAGGCAAGAACCGTCTCATGACTAGTGCTGGTGTCGGCAATGATTCTCTGCTGTTAAAGAGAAACTTCCTCTGAAGTATGTGATTCTTTTTCCAATGGAGATGCTTTCCGATGGGTAGCCGTGCTGGTCTACAAAAGACAAGCTAGACTTGAGTCCAGAAGCACCTTCG
>NW_015171691.1:0-1605 GCF_001447785.1 Gekko japonicus
GGGAGGCTGTGGAGCGGTGTGAGGAGAGTCCCACTCATACGAGGGGGCTTTTCCTGCCTCCTCCTCCTCCACCCTGCAGCAAGGCAGCCGGCAAAGGGGTGTGGGCACGGGCGGTGCGACAGGAGGTGGGACTCCTGGGAAATGAGGCCTCCCCTTGCAGGAGGGGAAACTAGGAGCAGTTCGGACCCCCCCCCCATCCACTGAGGACTTTAGCTTGCCAACTGTTGCTGTGCTTCTCTGGCTTTACTGACAAAATTTCATCCGTGGGTCAGATGCAAAAAACCACGGCCAACACTTTGTTTCTTGCGTGACGGGTAAACAAAACAGAAGGCCGCTCTTTTCTTTTGGCAGGGAATTTCTTGAAAAGGGTATGTAGGCGGGGGTCCATTTTCCCACCAGGGGAAAATGTGGCAATGAAATCAAAGCAGACAGAGGGAAATGCATTTTTTAAAGATGCCACCCCTTGCCAGGAGGGGAAGGAAGCAGTGCAAGCAATAGGAATGATAACCTCTAGCAGGCTTTTTGTTGAGCTGACAAAATAACCACTCGAAAGATACACCACTGTACTACAGAGGACCGTGTCGTAGAATAACCTGCTTCTCTCGTCCACTGGAACGGAGAATTCATAGAAAACTACTTTCCGCTTTAAAACGCTATCCCCTCTTGCTATACTAAATATATGTATGTATGGTTTTCCATATCCTAAAAGCGGCACAGCAAAAATACAATTTCTCCTCCAAAAAAGCATGGGGGTGACATTCAAAAAGTTTGGTGCTCCAAGGCAGGCAACTGCTTCGCCAAAGCAGAGCAGGCGACGAGCGTCTGGAGAGCAAGTTCAGCCCGGACTGGCTCCTGGGACTGGAGAGGGTCGGACTCTTGCTCCTCGTGTGGCTTTTAGGATCTTGGGATCAGTGGTAGCCAAATTCCCACCCAGCATTGCTTAAGGCTACAAGCTGGCTCCTTAATGCTATAGCATTTCAGTGGATTGACCTAAAAAGTCTCCCACCCCAAAAGAAAGCATTTTGGCAAAACAGGTAGCGTCCCACTCAGGTTTCTTTACACTGAGGCGAGATTAAAAAATCAGTCATGAAATCAACAGATGATCAATCTCAAGAGCCGGGCCAGAAACCTCTACGATTCAGGCACCATCCCAGCCCAGCGGTGCTACGTCCAAGGCTATCCTCCGAAAGCTCTATTAAAATTTTAGCAAAGGGGACTGCGAGAGAGTCTGACGCTCCTCTCGGGCTTTGCACAGTGTGCTCTAACGCCAAGGAAGGCCCAGCAGAGGCCAGAAGACACTTAATACACACAAAGATCCGGAAACTTCATCTCATAGACGGGAACGGATTGGTAGTGGGTGTGTCCAGCGGTGATCGTGAGCGTCCCGGAGGGGCTGGGAGGGGGGCTGCAAGAGAAGAACCAAAGCAGGTTCAGATTCCACACCACAGTCCTAAGAACGTAAGAGGAGCCATGTCGGATCAGGTCCAGCCCGACACTCTGTGTCACACGGTGGCCAAAACCCAGGGGCCATCAGGAGGGTCCACCAGCGGGGCCAGAACTCAAGAAGCCCTCCCACTCTTGCCCCCCAAGCACCAAGAACACAGA
>NW_015171691.1:2137-16568 GCF_001447785.1 Gekko japonicus
AAAGAGGGACTGTGGCTCAGTGGGAGAGCCTCTGCTTGGCGTGCAGAAGGTCCCAGGTTCAGTCCCCGGCATCTCCAGTTAAAAAGAACCAGGCAGCAGGTAATGTGAAAGACCTCTGCCTGAGATCCTGGAGAGCTGTAAAGAGGGGCTGTGGCTCAGTGGAAGAGCATCTGCTTGGCGTGCAGAAGGTCCCAGGTTCAGTCCCCAGAGGCATCTCCAATTAAAAAGGACCAGGCAATAGGTGATGTGGAAGACCTCCGCCTGAGACCCTGGAGAGCTGTAAAGAGGGGCTGTGGCTCAGTGGGAGAGCCTCTGCTTGGCATGCAGGAGGTCCCAGGTTCAATCCCCGGCAGCCTCTCCAGTTAAAAAGGGCCAGGCAGGAGGTGATGTGAGAGACCCCTCTGCCTGAGAACCTGGAGTGCTGTTGCCACTCTGAGTAGACAAGACTGACCTGGAGGGGCAGGTTTGTGTATCATGTATAAGGCGCTCAGTTCGGCAGTGGATTGGCTGTGCCTCTGAGGCTGCTGGCCAACCACACTCAAGCAGCGGTCCATAGGAAGAAAAGCCCCGCACTCCACAGTTGCCAGAGCCACTGCTAATAACCGCAGCGTTGAAAGTGAGAGTTCAGCGGCAGCTCCCTCCTCCCTCCCACCCCGTAGCCCCGGCATTGCCCCTTACCGGATTGTGAGTTCCAATATCTGGGCCAGCTGGTCATGAAGAAGGGTGGCCTGCAAGGAGAGAGTACACGGCTGAAAAGGCTGAATCGCGCTCCAGCCTTCCTTCCCTGCGTCCACGCTGCAAGAACTGCGGGGCCAAATCGTTTCTGGCTCTTCCCGGGGGAGAAACGAGGCCTTTGAAGCCCTCTATGGCCAGGGGCCAGCTTGCCCATGAGACTGCCTCTCCCCATAGGAGCCCCGGAGGGTCCTGAGCAATGTTCCCTCTAAGCTGTGGAGTCTTGTGTGCAAAATTTCTGCTTTGTGAAGACTGGCATTAAAGTTGTGAGCAAGCGATTTGGCTACGGCATAAATTAGTTTGCTCCAGAGCCCTCCTTCCTGAGCTAAAACAAAAATGTGTGAGCTGGAGGCTAAAGAATGGTGAGCTAGCTCACACTAACTCAGTTTAGATGGAACACTGGTCCTGAGGTCCACAAATCAACATCTGTTCGTGGTTCCCGGCCCCAGGGACGTCCGGCTAGCCTCGACCAGAGCCTTTTCAGACCTGGCCCCTGCCTGGTGGAAAGAGCTCCCGTGTGAGATCAGGGCCCTGCGGGACTTACTGCAGTTCCACAGGGCCTGCAAGACGGAGCTCTTCCGCCAGGCGTTTGGTTGAACCAACAAAACTGAGGGGTTACAGCTAGTATAGAGAACTAAAAATATAGAAGCTGTAATGATGTACAAAACGCTTATAATCTCACAATAATGATAGAAAAATAAACAGTCCAACTGAAAAAATATTAATTCCCAACAGGTATCAGAAAGATGGACGAACTTCTCCGGAGTTTTGGCATTCGTTTCGTGAAGAACTTCTTCCAGACATTAAGATGTGATAGTGTTGCTTCTTATTCCATGATGTGTAAATCCAATACAAAGGTACTAATATCCTATATGTTGAACATGTTCTTACATAACAAATCCTTCCACCAACGGGCTCACGTGTTCAACATATAGGATATTAGTACCTTTGTTATATATATAGGATATTAGTGCCGCAGGCGACACGGCTCCCAGAGGACTGTGGCCAAGACTCTCACCACACCCAATGCTCCCTCTAAGCTGTGGAGTCCTGTGAGCAAAGATTCTCCTTTGTGAGCTACTGGCATTAAAGTTGTGAGCAAGAGATTTGGCTGCTTCATAAATTAGTTTGCTCTGGAGCCCCATCCTCCCTGAGTGAAGGCAAAAACGTGCGAGCCAGAGGCTAAAAAACTGTGAGCTAAACTCGCACTGACTCAGCTTAGAGGGAACACCGCTGACCACACTCGTCCCACGATCTCCAAACCGTGCTGCAGAAGAAGGCCGTGCAACAGCCTGTGGGGAGTCTCTGGGGCTCCAGCCAAGCACGCTGACCCCGCCCACCCTCAAAGCCCGCCAGCTCTAACCGCACCCCCTGTGCCCCCTTCAAACAGACCCGCCCGTGTGCCTCGAAGGCCCTCACCTTGCTCTCACACTGGGCCGCAATTTCCTCAAAGGGGGCCTTCTGGAACTTTTCAATCACCAGGCGCCTCTTCTCCTTCTCTTGCTCTTCGAGGCCGGTGTTGTCTTAGGCAAGCGAAAAGGGAGGAGGGGTTTAAGATTTCCATCTCAGACTCTCCAGGGCAGGGTCACAGCCCACCAAAGAGGGTGGGGCGGGGTGGGGTGCTGAGGAACGCACCACTTCAATCATTTCCAGGAAGAAATCCTCCTCTGTGCTCAAGCAGTCTTAGTGTTGTCTTAGGCAAGCAAAAAGGGAGGAGGGGTTTAAGATTTCCGTCTCAGACTCTCCAGGGCAGGGTCACCCAAAGAGGGTGGGGCGGGGTGGGGTGCTGAGGAACACACCACTTCAATCATTTCCAGAAGAAATCCTGCTCTGTGCTCAGGCAGTCTTTGGAAGGCTACCCTGCACCTTTGACACGCTTAAATACATTATGAAGAAGAGAACAGGAGGTTGGATTTATCCCCCGCCCTTCACTACCCAAAGGAGTCTCAGAGCAGCTTACAAACTCCTTTCCCTTCCCCTCCCCACAACAGACACCCTGGGAGATAGGTGGGGGTGGGAGAGCTCTGGCAGAAACGGCTCTTTTTCAAGAACAGCTCTGAGAGAACTGTGGCTTGCCCAGGGTCATCCAGCAGCGGCAAGTGGAGGAGGAGTGGGGAATCAAGCCCGGTTCTCCCAGATTAGAGTCTGCGCACTTAACCACCACACCAAACTGGCAGCCCTAGGAGAGGGCTATGCAGGCCATGGGAGAGGGCTATGTAGGGTTGAACTTTCTACGCACGTGCACGGAATATGAATGCTTTATTTTGGTACAAGAACAGAGGAGTTTTTAAAAACAGATTTCATTCCAAGCACAATGGAACGGATGGAACTGGTTAGAATCTAGATTCCAGCACTGTAGAGACAGAGAAGGTTTTTTGGGAGTAAGAGATTTCGTGGGTCAAAGTTCCCTTCGTCAGATATGAGTCCGAATGGAGATCTCAGAGTCCTTACATCCCAGTCTGAAGGTGGGACGGTTAGAATCTGAGACGCCAGTCTCTCAAGGGTGCATTCACACCCTCCCCCAAGCATATCAGGTATGTGATCATTTTTTTCCCCACTTCAAGATTTCCTAAAATGGCAAGAGATGGGGATCTTTGTCAGCAGGGAACACATTCAAGACATTACAAGTATGTGGCTCGTGCAGTTACAGAACTCTGCCTGACAAAAGGATTGAGATGGGTGGCCGTGTTAGTCTGTCTGTAGCAGTAGAAAAGAGCAAGAGTCCGAGAGCACCTGGAAGACTAACACAATCGGTGGCAGGGGAGGAGCTTTCATGAGTCACGGGCTCACTTCTTCGGATACGGCTAGAATGTGAGTCTATCTGTCCAATAATTTGGAAAGCGGAGCAATTTCAGATGCCAAATGACATTAGCAGGCAAATGACACTAGCAGGTGTGACTGGATTATGTGTGATATGTAAAGCAGTCTCTCTTTCTAATTGCAGCTGCTAATGAAGCTCAAGACAATGCATCCACCTGGACTCAATCAAGACCTCAGTTTCCTGTCTCATTGCCAATGCTGATTTCTCCATGCCTACTACCCCTCTGCACATCACACCTATTCTAATCATGCCTGCTACTGTCATTCACCTGCTGTTTGTATTTGCCTGCTGATGTCATTCGGCATCTGAAATCACTCCACTTTCCAATAAATAGGACAGATGAACTCCCGCTCTAGCTGTATCTGAAGAAGTGAGCCAGTGACTCACAAAAGCTCCTCCCCTGCCACCAATGTTGTTAGTCTTTCAGGCGCTCCTGGACTCCCGCTCTTTTCTACTGACAAGAGGATTGTTAACTCTCTGCTCCGTGGAAAGTGCTGGAAGCCGTCGGAGGAAATGTGCCGAACGAAAAATCGCCATGAACCTCACCTATCGCCTTCTTCAGGGCTTCAAAGGTAATTTCCTCCGTGTTGTTGACCTGAAAAGAAAAAGAAGACTTTTAATGTATTTAAGCAGCTGAACTGGAGATCAAAAAGGACCACTAATCACGGTAGACGAGCAAGCGTCCAAGAGCCCCTGAAAGAAAAATATGTGGCAGGGGAGGAGCTTTTGTGAGCCGCTGCTCACGTCTTCAGATGCCGGTGAGCCAGGGACTTGCGAAAGCTCACCCCCTGCCACAAATTTTGTTAGCCTTTAAGGTGCTCCTGGACTCTCGCCTACCCATCCTGACCTCCCTCCCTGATTACAGCGATTTCTTATCTATCCAGCTCCACTGACACGCTGGGCTTCACAGAGGAAAGAGGAGAGGACAGACTGTCAAAAGAAGGGGCAGGGATGCACGTGCCTGTCTGTCCCCACAACTAGCTGCACCACTGCCTTTAGTTTTTATGAAGCCATCCTCGCAGCCTCCTCTTCCTCCGTAAGTGGCCAACGGCACCTCCAGGCCTCCGCGTCTCTTCCTCGCAGGAGGCTGTTGGACTGCCCTGCTCCCCTTGGCTACAGTGAACATGCACGGCAGCGGGGCCCAGGCTGTGCGCAGCCACCACAAGCAGCGGGCGTGGGATGGCAGTGGCTCCAAGGTGGTCGGGCACGGCACAACTGCACTGCTACAAGGTGCTGTGTGTGAGGAAGTGGGCTAGATCCCAATCCAGGAGCACCCTGGAGACCAACAAGAGTCCGGTGGTACCTCAAAGACTAAAAAGGTTTGTGGCAGGGCAGGAGCTTTGGTGACAACTGAAGAAGTAAAAATCTCCCTTCGTCAGATACAAAGCTTTGACTCTCGGAAGCGTCAACCTCAAAAAACTCGTTGGTCTCTAAGATATCAGTAAAGGTCAAGATTTCCCTTGCTCAAAAGCCAGTCGAATCCAACTCTAGGGATGTGGTGCCCTTCTCCGTTTCCAAACCGAAGAGCCAGTGCTGTCCGAAGACGTTTCCGTGGTCATGTGGCCGGCATGACTAGACGCTGAGGTGCACGGAGCGCTGTTACCTTCCCACCGAAGCGGTACCTACTTATCTACTTGCAATTTCTTGCTTTCGAACTGCTAGGTTGGCAGGAGCTGGGACCAGAGATGGGAGCTCACTCCGTCACGCGGCACTCGGGTCTTGAACTGCTGACCTTCCAGTCTGCAGTTCAGCGTCTTAACAACTTGAGCCACCGCAGCCCCCCTCTAAGATGTTACTGGACCCCCTCTAGGATGTTAATGGACTGAAGCCATCTTCATTGGCTGCAAAAATCCTACAGACCAGCTCTGTGAAGCTTTTCAGCACTAACCCCGCAGGAGGGGCTTCTGACAGAACGTGTCCCCTGGGAACCCCTTGCTAGGATCTAGCTCCTTCCAGCCTTGGGCGCAGGAGTCCCCAGCCTCACTATGCCTGCAGGCCCTTGTGCATTTCGAGAAAGGGCCGGAGGCACTACCGCAGGATGACTGCTATCGAGCAGGGCCAGTCACAAAACCACTGCCGGGGGGCGGGGCCAAGCACAAACCCCAGAGTTCCAAGCGGCAAGGCAGCTGCTTTCAAAAGAACACTCTGAAGAAAGGTTAAAACGCTCGGGACCCTTTAGCTTGGAGAAACCGACGGCTGAGGGGTGACATGATCGAGGTTTACAAGATTATGCATAGGATAGAGCAGGTGGAGAAAGAGGTACTTTTCTCCCTTTCTCACAATACAAGAACTCGTGGGCACTCCATGAAATTGCTGAGCGGTCGGGTTAGAAGGGATAAAAGGAAGTCCTTCTTCACCCAAAGAGTGATTAACACATGGAATCCACTGTCACAGGAAGTGGTGGCGGCTACAAGCATGGACGGCTTCAAAAGGGAATTAGATAAGCATACGGAGCAGAGGTCCACCAGTGGCTATTAGCCACAAGGCATAGATAGAAACTCTCAGTCTGGGGCAAGGGATGCTCTGTATTCTTGGTGCTTGGGGGGGGGGCAACAGTGGGAGGGCTCCTAGTGTCCTGGCCCCGTTGCTGGACCTCCTGATGGCACCTGTTGGACTGGATGGGCCACTGGCCTGATCCAACATTGGCTTCTCTTATGTTCTTATGTTAGAGAAGGGCAGGGAGCTGTTCCTGTTGGCAGCAGAGGACAGAATATTTGCAAGAATGGGTTTAAATTGAGGGTGGGAAGGAGCCGGCTGGATCTTAGGAGAAACTTTTGGACAGGAAGAGTTGTTCAGCAGTGGAATGAGCTGTCTGGGGAGGTGGTGAGCTCCCCCTGGCTGGCAGCCTTTAAGCAGCGGCTAGACAAACCCTTGTCAGGGATGCTCTAGGCTGGTCCTGCATTGAAGCAGGGGGTTGGACTAGACGGCCTGTATGGGTCCCTTCCAACTCCGTGATTCTATGAAAACCCAGACACTAACCAAAGGACGTCAGACATTAGGCAAAGTTCTTACCAGTCCCTGCCTCCTGACACTGTACCCCACAAATGGTTGCAGAGTCAAAGAACCTAAACGCATGAAAGGTGCCGGTCGCAAGGCGTTGGCACCGCTGCTCCGAAGTCAACCCCTGAAGCCCTATGCAGCCCAAAACCAGGCAGCCCGTTCTTCGTGATGAGGGGCCCAAAATGGAGACAGGGACGGCCAGGATCCTTTCCCGTGAGTGGACATGATGCACTTGCCTTATCCTCCGTTCCGTTGCCGGCCAGAATGTCCACCTGGATGGAGACCGTGTCCACCACACTCTTCCTCCGCGACAGCCTGTCTTCATCTGTGGACATGCACACAAGAGACAGTTGTCAGGTCCCCAGTCAAATCACTCTCTCCACGCACACTTTGGCAGGGAAGGCTTTATTCAGAGACAAGAGATGCTGTGGGTTCTTCACACTCTTTGCTAGGACTGAATTGCAAAGGCGGGAAAGGCAAGATACAGGTACAACCCCAGAATCCCATGCGCATCCACGTCAGCGTTACTACAGTGACTCTGATACAGCCACTATCTAGCCAGGCACAGTCTTTCCCCAAGGACATTTCTCGTGTGAAAGATGTCTTGGGGCCCCTTAGGAAAATTACCAAGCAAGCCTCCCTAATTCACTACACACACTCTCCCCCGCTCGCCCCCCGCCCCCCCGAAATGCAATGGTAGGGGAGGGCAATGATAAGGGATACAGAGAAAAAGCGGAATACATCAGGTTTCAGCCAGTCGACCCGCCCCAATACCAGATGCTGGATACCCGAGTCTGAGGGCAGTTCTCTCATTTTGTGGAGCCAGAACGGAGAGGGGGAGAGGTCGGTGACCCTCCCACTGTGCAATCCACATTTGGCACTTTGAATAAATCAAGCAAACCAAGTGCAGGTGTCCATAGGTAGGGGCTCTGGGGCAAGTGATGCTCTGTCTTCTTGGTGCTTGGGGGGGGGTCAACAGTGGGAGGGCTTCTAATGTCCACACTGGCCCCCCTGGTGGACCTCCTGATGGCACCTGGTATTTCTGGCCACTGTGTGACACAGAGAGTTGGACTAGATGGGCCTTTGGCCTGATCCAACACTGGCATCTCTTACGTTCTTATGTCTGGGGCCAGTGATGCTCTGTATTCTTGGTGCTTGGGGGGGGGAGCAACAGTGGGAGGGCTTCTGATGTCCTGGCCCCACTGCTGGACCTCCTGAGGACACCTGGTCTTTTTGGCCACTGTATGACAGAGAGTGGTTGGACTGGATGGGCCATTGGCCTGATCCAACATGGGCTTCTCTTATGTTCTTATATTCTGTTCTTATCTCCCCTGCAGTGACAATGCTACTTCCAAGGGTCAAGTCTGCAAGGAACTGGGAACATGAGAGACAAGGTCACAGAGCAGTGGAGTTGCTGGGTTAAGTTAGGGCACTGAGACTTTTAAGGTGGGAAAGGCCATTCTGGGGATGCAAAGAGGCGCTGCTTCCGCCTCCCTGGCATTCTGCTACGCAGGGAGGCATATGGCCGGTGAGCCCTCGGCCTCCATGTTGTCCTCCACCTCGCCCTCCAGTTCCTGCTACCTCTACGGAGGACTGGCCTTTAGCTCACAGCTCAGCAGATGGTCGGTGAAATTGACTCTATAGAACACATTTTTTTTAAACTGTCCTAACTATACAAAGGTCCGGTCGGAAAGTATTAGCTCACTGCTAGCAAGATTTCCTGGGAGATCAAATAAAATCAAGCTTGATTATCTCCTGTCAGATAGAAACCAACGCTGCCTCTAAGCTGTGGAAGTCTTGTGAGCAAAAATTCTACTTTGTGAGCTCCTGGCATTAAAGTTGTGAGCCGGCGATTTGGCTACTGCATAAATTAGTTTGCTCTGGAGCCCTCCTTCCCTGAGCTAAGACAAAGATGTGTGAGCTGGAGGCTAAAAGACTGTGAGCTAGCTCACACTAATGCAGCTTAGCAGGAACACTGCACCAGACTACTCGACAGGTGGCTAAATTCTGTGCTCAGGTTTACAAGCATTGAAAATCCCTTTTTGGCAGCATGACTCTGTAGTTACTTGGCATGATTCTGTATGTTTTTTTTAAGACTTCAATTTATCTCTTTTTATCTTTTTAAAAAAAAATTCAACCCATCTGTCTACAACTATTACTATCTGTCCTAGCCCTTATTACCAACTCGCCGTGAGTACAAAAATGGTGGTACTGCGTGGAGCTGTGGCCACTAAGGATACCATCCTGATGACGTCATCGGCTCCCTTGTTAGTTGTTGTGGAGAGCCCTTATGCTGCACTGAATGTTTTTAAAATGCAGTTTTAATGTTTTATGTATTGGGCATTGGCCCCATCTGTACGCCGCCCTGAGCCCGTTCGTTGGGAGGGCGGGTTATAAATTTAAATAAATAAAATAAACGGTATTGCTGGTCGCTGGCTTTTGCGTTTCTCAATCAAACTGGACTGCTGGTCGCTGCTGACTGTTGTAATAAAGTGACTGACTGACTGATTGCGCAGCAGATGGCCTGAGTGACATTGTGGGAATGTGCGACCATCTGGTTCAGTTTCAGAAGGGGAGAAAAGGGAAGCCCGAAGGAACAGCGTGTGGAGAACAGAGAAGGGGGGCGGCTGTTTGGCGAGGGAAGAGGGAAGGCGAGACAGGACGCATCCCAGGGATAGAAGTCTGGAGACTGGAATCCCGCGGTCTGACTCTGTCTGACGCTCCAGGGCCGGAGGCGGATGACTGAGCAGCCACGAGACGCCAGGATTCATCGGCAGGTGGCTGCGAGGGATCAGGACTGGACAATGACTCACCTGTCACCTGAGGGACGTATGGCACAGACAGCCTCTCCGCGCTGTAGCCGCTGCCGCCCAGCGACTCCGCGATCTTGTTCATCAGGAAGAACAGGCTCTTGTCGTCCCTGTCGAAGGTTTTGGGAAGGCTGCGAAGAGTGCAGCGTGAAGGGATTAGGCACCACGTGGGAGCGAGAGGAAGAGACACACACACGGCCTTCCATCTCCAGCAATCCTTTCTGCAGTCGGCGTTCACCCCAACCTCCATCCCAGGCTCTTCGAGGCTGCCCTCTCCCCACTCCTCCTCCACATGCAGCTGCTGGTGTGACCTTGGGTCAGTCACAAGTTGGGTCAGTCACTTGTCTCAGTTCCGCAGGGCCTGCAAGACGGAGCTCTTCCGCCAGGCCTTTGGATAGGAGCTGCCGCCACCACTATTCCATCTGTACCCCCTATGCCCTAGCGAATTAACATCAGATTGCCTGGCCCCCAAAGGTGGAGCGTGGCGCTGGACATGGCTCTGAGGATAAGATCATCGGTAGCTATGTGAGGTTAAGATCTTCCCTTCTTGCTTGAAATTTGCTGTAAATTGTTTATATTTTATTGTAATTTATTGTTTTTAAACTATATGTTATTGTTTTAACCTGGCACTTTGTGCCCCTGTTAGCCGCCCTGAGCCTTCGGGGTAGGGCGGGATATAAATGTAAATATAAATAAATAAATAAAAATAAATAAGTTCTCTCAGAGCTCTTCTCTCAGGAGCAGTCCTCGAAAGAGCTCTCTCAGCCCCACCTGCCTCACAGGGTGTCTGTTGTGGGGAGGGGAAGGGAGAGGAGATTGTGAGCTGCTCTGAGACTCCTTCGGGGAGTGAAGGGCGGGGTATAAATCCAATCTCCTCTTCTTCTACAATCTGGTGTACCTTCTCCTAACCCATCACGGAAAATGTGACCCATTAGTCAAAAGATGCTGGGAGGAGAGTAGGGGGACTGTGCTCCAGGCCCCCTCCATCACTCGTGTGTCACTCACATGACCAAGACCATGAATTCCAAGCTCTCTGTCTTTGTGGGGTGCCCGGGGGGACTACTGGAACAACTTGCCCCATGGTCCTACCCTTCAGAAATCACTTCCTTTGAAACTAGCCAGGGAGAGGAAATGCTTTGAAGATGGCCAGAATGCCTGGAGCACCACGGGAAGACTTTCTGCATGGCTTTGGGTATTGAATTCCTATCTTTCTCCATGTACCATACCTTTGTGAAAGAGATACCTTTGTGCTGCAATGTACAGATTTTATCAGCAACAGAATCGTCATTACCTGCACTTGTCTCGGAATATGGTCTCTGGCAAGAAGCACGGACTTTCCACCGTTCTGGTTTCGATGACCTGAAAAGAATCCGTTAATTGGACAGAATGAAATCGGACTCCCAGAGTTAGATTTGTCCCTGCCTGCAGGTAGATCACGAACAGCATGCTTTGCAGAACGGAAGTGGAGCACCTGGCTAAGTATCCACATCATCGGGTCTAGAGAACAGCCACGAAGCGCCTTGTTACACTGCACTGCTGTTAACTGTGCTCACTTTTCTCTTTCCCTTCCTCCAAATGACTCAGGGCAGCCAACCTGCCTCCATTTTGTCCACCCAACAAGCCTACGAGGTAGAGGCAGTTGGGCTGTGACAGAGTGTGACCGTCTCAGCATCTCCGAAGGAGCTTTAAGGCAGTGTGAAGGTTTAAGCCGCGTCTGACCCTCTGTCCCCTACGCCAGGCTGATTCATGCTTCGGTGGCTGGAGTTTTAAGTGCCCAAAGACCCCAGGACACCCTTGAAGGGGAGACGGCTGAAGTACAGTAAAGCGGTACTTGTACAACCCAACAGCTTTACAAAAGGCTGCGGGCAAGTGATAACGGGATGTCATAATAACTCAGCTCTTCACACTGAAAACTAACAGCTGCCAAAAACAATGGAGAGGTGATACAATAAATAATCAATCAATCAATCTTCAAGTACTTGAAGGGCTGTCCTATAGAGGATGGTGCAGAGTTGTTTTCTGTTGCCCCAGAAGGTCGGACCAGAACCAACGGATTGAAATTAAATCAGAAGAGTTTTCGGCTAAACATCAGGAAGAATTTCCTGACAGTTAGAGCTCGGTGGAACAGGCTTCCTTGGGAGGTGGTGGTGGGCTCTCCTTCTTTGGAGGTTTTCAAACAGAGGCTAAGTGGCCATCTGACAGCAATGCTGATGCTGTGAACTTAGGCAGATCATGAGAGGGTTTGTCATCTTTTGGGCATGGAACAGGGGTCACTGGGGGTGGGTGGGGGGTGGTATTTGTGAATTTCCTGCCATGTGCAGGGGGTTGGACTAGATGACCCTGGAGGTACCTTCCAGCTCTCTATGATTCTGTGAACTACAACTCAGGGTTTAAAAAAAAAAAAAGCCTGGAGAGGTGGAGACGGCGCAGGCAGCACTGAAATGGGAACTACTTCCAAATGAGAACGTCATTGTCCAAAGCGCGAGGCTCCACGATGGCACCCCCGTGTCGCTAAACAATGAAGGTGCCAGAAGGAACATCCCGGCCAGAGGAGAAGACCATTTCAAACTCTTCTCCACGCCAGGGGCCAGAGCGAGGGATGTCCAGGTGGTGGTCCCTAAAGCAACTATCTGTCAAGGTCCCTGCTGATAAGCAGAATTGTAAGACAACGGCATGCTGACCCAACGGAACACTTTCCCAATGAGGAAAGGTTAAAGCGCTTAGGGCTCTTTAGCTTGGAGAAAAGACGACTGAGGGGTGACATGATCGAGGTTTATAAGATTATGTATGGGAAAGAGCAGGTAAAGAAAGAGGTACTTTTCTCCCTTTCTCACAATACAAGAACTCGTGGGCACTCCATGAAACTGCAGAGCGGTCGGGTTAGAACGGATAAAAGGAAGTACTTCTTCACCCAAAGAGGGATTAACACATGGAATTCACTGCCACAGGAAGTGGTGGGTGCTACAAGCATGGACGGCTTCAAAAGGGAATTAGATAAGCATCTGGAGCAGAGGTCCATCAGTGGCTATTAGCCACAAGGTATAGCTAGGGGCTCTGGGGCAAGTGATGCTCTGTCTTCTTGGTGCTTGGGGGGGGGGGTCAACAGTGGGAGGGCTTCTAATGTCCTGGCCCCACTGCTGGACCTCCTGATGGCACTGGTATTTCTGGCCACTGTGTGACACAGAGTGTTGGACTGGATGGGCCTTTGGCCTGATCCAACATTGGCGTCTCTTATGTTCTTATGACCCGGATGGGCCAGGCTAGCCCGATTTTGCCCGACCTTGGAGGCTAAGCAGAGTCAGGCCTGGCTAGGACTTGGGTGGGAGACCACCGAGGAAGTCCAGGGTTGCTACGCAGAGGCAGGAAATGGCAAACCACCTCTGATCCGTCTCTTGCCTTGAAAACCCCATGGGGGGTCACACCAGGAGTTCCCTGCGACTTTTCCACCACCACCAAGACAACTGCATTCAGCAGCTGAAACGGAGGAAGTTCTTCCCTGCCTGAATGTCACATCTCTCTGTGGATTCTGCATGCGGCGCCTGACGGTGCAGACCTGCGTGCTCAATCCGAGGAACCCTTATGTTACCTCCCCAGAGGCACCAGGGCTAAACACCCCCTCTCTGGAAAAGTCGGAGGGACCCGGCAGCCAGAGAGGCAAGTAAGGCCAGGGTTCCACACCTCGTATTGGTCTGGCAAGGGCAGGCAACAGGGAGCCAGAACACGACTCCATTTTGAACCTGCCACGCTAGATCAGGAGGAACCGAGTCTCGTAGAAAGAGCACGTACACAGGGCCTCATGATCAGCCAATGATTAACAAAGACCTTCATCAATGTACTGATCCTTAAATCCCATCTCCTCTGACCTGGGCACTAATCTGGGTAAACCGAACTATCTCCATTTCCAGAAGTCTAGCACCCTTCCCCCAACCAACATCGAGCCAATGGCATGTAGAAAGACAAACACTGGTGAAACTGAGCATCCTGCACATACTCAATTTTAATCCGGCTATTCACTGCACCCTGGGCCAGCCCACCCTTCGCTCCCCAAACCACATTTAAAATGGCATGTTAAGCCTCAATTTCTGTACATCTCTTGGGGCGCCCATAAGAGTGTACCCTCAGACCCTGCCTGAGCTTTTGACATGAACCACTAGTCGGCCATGTCCTCCTCCTTCCACGTGGATTCCAGAATTCAGGATCAGGTGAATATTACCCTAATCTAAAACCAACCCCCTTCTTATCCACTCTATTTCCTAGCTCTGTGTGTGTTGATCTGTTGTTGTTATTTTTGCTTGAGTGAGTAGCGTGAGCTTTGCATTTGTTTACAATAAATACTCCATGTATTCAATCAAAAGGTCTCTTCCTTCCACTGGTTTCCCTCGCAATTTGACCCTCGTATACAAACCCTTGTACACGTGTACTGCCCCAGGCAATCCATGTAACACTTATTGCCAGATGGTGGCAACTCCTTGACAGAGCTTCGTTAACTGCAAAACAACTGAACTGCCTCCCAGTCTCCGGAGAACAGAACCACCCCCAGGAGAAAGTGGAGAGCACGAAAGGCGCGACAACTGACTGCGACCCACCTTGCTGACGTGCTGGCAGAAGGCGGGCACGGCGATCATCTGGCTCAGGAAGTTGAGGTAGGCGGCGACCAGCGCCATGACACTGCAGCGGCTGAACATGGACAAGTTGTCCTCATTGAGAATGGCCAGATCCTGCACGGGTGGCAAGGAGGAAGATACCAAACGAGTGAGCTGTGTGATACGGCCCGAACGTGCAGCGCACGCCTTCTAGGACTGGCTTCGGAGAAACACGCATGCAGGTCTCCCGCCCAAAAGCAATCCAGCCCCCCCCACACACACACACCTGCAAGGCGACAGCCAGGCGGATCAGATCGGTCACCACCTCCTCGTTGGCCAGCTCGATGGTGATCAGCGCCAGGGTCGTGTAGAGCAGCTCAAAGTTCTTGTGCACGTTGTCGTCTTCCTTGCAGCCCAAGTAGATGTGCCTGTACAGCTGCTGGCCGTGCTGCGGGGGAGGAAGAAGAAGAAGAGACGGGATTTAT